>NC_133622.1:230982475-231102475 GCF_048593235.1 Sminthopsis crassicaudata | reverse complement strand
TGATCTTCTGGTTCTGCTCGTTTCACTCAGCATCAGTTGATATAAGTCACTCCAAGCCTCTCTGTATTGCTCCTGTTGGCCATTTCTTACAGAACAATAATATTACATAACATTTATATACCATAGTTTACCCAACCATTCTCCAATTGATGGGCATCCATTCATTTTCCAGTTTCTGGCCACTACAAAAAGGGCTGCCACAAACATTTTGGCACATATAGGTCCCTTTCCCTTCTTTAGTATTTCCTTGGGATATAAGCCCAGTAGAAGCACTGCTGGGTCAAAGGGTATGCACGTTTTGATAACTTTTTGGGCATAATTCCAGATTGCTCTCCAGAATTGTTGGATTCTTTCACAACTCCACCAACAATGCATCAGTGTCCCAGTTTTCCCACATCCCCTCCAACATTCATCATTATTTGTTCCTGTCATCTTAGCCAATCTGACAGGTGTGTAGTGGTATCTTGGAGTTGTCTTAATTTGCATTTCTCTGATTAATAGTGATTTGGAACACTCTTTCATATGAGTGGAAATAGTTTTAATTTCATCATCTGAAAATTGTCTGTTCATATCCTTTGACCATTTGGAGAATGGCTTGATTTCTTATAAATTAAAGTCAATTCTCTGTATATTTTGGAGATGATGCCTTTATCAGAACCTTTAACTGTAAAAATGTTTTCCCAATTTGTTACTTCCATTCTAATCTCTTTTGCATTAGTTTTGTTTGTGCAGAAACTTTTTAATTTGGTGTAATCAAAATTTTCTATTTTGTAATCAATAATGATCTCTAGTTCTCCTTTGGACACAAATTCCTTTTTCCTCCACAAGTCTGAGAGGTAAACCATCCTATGTTCTTCTAATTTATTTATGATTTCGTTCTTTATGCTTAAATCTTGGACCCATTTTGATCTTATCTTAGTATGTGTGTTAAATGTGGGTCCATGCCTAGTTTCTGCCATTGGAATTTTTTTTTAATGAATAGATGTCACAGTCATATTAAAATTTAGCTCTACCAAAATATATTATTTAATTATTTCAAGGTTCTATGATTTTTTGATGGGAAATTTCCCAAGCATATATATCTGTTGCAGTGCCTTGATCCTCGGAGAACTTAAGAGACTTCTGCGATTGCATAGATGGGTACTGTCAATGGAACGTTTGGATGCCTAAGGATCTCCTAGGCTTTAATTCTAGCACTCTTACCTTTATACTGCACTACATTTTTTTACAACAACATTTTATTGCTCACTGACACTCAGGATGGGAACAGTAAGATCCCTGCTCTTTCATATATATATTTGAGCATTGAATGTATTTTCCATTTTATAACAAGGTACTTCATTTTTTTGGTCCTCAAGATGAATAAACTCAGTTTTTACCTTGTATCTGATAAACTATTTCATTAAGTTGCCAAGGATTATGTAGAATGGGAGATGTGTCCTAGAAATTTTTTTTCTGATGTACATTTTTTTTAGAATTTTTTTCACAATATATATGCATGAGTAATTTTTTAAAATAATATTATCCCTTGTATTCATCTTTCCAAATTATCCCCCCCTCCCTCCACTCCGTCCCCCCCGATGACAGGTAATCCCATACATTTTACATGTGTTACAATATAACCTAGATACAATATACGTGTGTAAATACCATTTTCTTGTTGCACAGTAAGTATTAGATTCCGAAGGTATAAGTAACCTGGGTAGATAGACAGTAGTGCTAACAATTTACATTCACTTCCCAGTGTTCCTTCTCTGGGTGTAGTTGTTTCTGTCCATCATTGATCAACTGGAAGTGAGTTGGATCTTCTTTATGTTGAAGATATCCACTTCCATCAGAATATATCTTCATCCAGCATTGAAGTGTACAGCGATCTTCTGGTTCTGCTCATTTCACTCAGCATCAGTTGATGTAAGTCTCTCCAGGCCTCTCTGTATTCCTCCTGCTGGTCATTTCTTACAGAGCAATAATATTCCATAACCTTCATATACCATAATTTACCCAACCATTCTCCAATTGATGGTGTCCTAGAAACTTAATAAAACTTGACATTAACAAGAATTTCCTATGATCCTTTATTGATCAAGATAAGATTAATAAAAACAATAACTACTATTACCACTATTACTACTACTACTGCTACTTGTTATTATTACTATTATTATGTGTTTTACGATATTCAGATTGTTATGATACTCCTTTGAGATACCATTTAGTCAGAGAAGGAATTATGCTCTCATGTTCATTTTACAGATTAGACATCTGAGGTTCAGAGAGGATAATTGACCTTATTAGAATCCTTAGATTAGAATTACAATTAGAATAATAGCTAATCTATAATCTATATATGTTTCTCTATAATGGTTATTCAGACTCTTTTTTTATTCTTCCACTTCAGCATTCTTTTAACATATTCTCTCCATAAACCCTTAATTATGAGTGTATTTGAGACTTGGATAACATTTTATGAAAGTCTGAATGCTTATATCCTCAGAATATCTGTACTTACATGTACTCAGTACTTAGATCTTCAGAATATTTGACTTTACTCAGTGGTGAGTACATTATTTATACTCACTGGCACATTTAGGCTTTGGGATTATCCAGGCTGTACCTCAGAAGTAAAGATGAATGCTGGAGGTGGTTGGGCTTGACCAGAAGTTACAAGATCATATATTTAAACATGGAAATGACAATAGAAGAAATCTCATTCAAATTTCTTATTTTATAGGTGAAGAAATTTAAATTCTAGAGAATTCAACTGTTGGAGGCAAGGTAAAGCAGCTACTACAAGATAGAGCTGTCACCTTAAAGCATTTTATCTCCAAATGCAATGATCTTTTTATGGTTTCATTTTATTACTTGAGACTTGGCCATTGTCAACTGTCTGGAATTTTGCATAGTAGATAGGTCAATACTGGGACTCCCTTGGGTCTTCTGGATACAGATATTACCATTCCCCCTGTCTTAACTCCAGATACACTTTCCAAAGCTGGTTTCCAAAATAACCAATGGTAGATGTTTTATACTCTATTCCGTTACCTTTATCTTTAGGCTTTTGGCCCAGTGATTTTGCATAAGTTATTTTACCCACATATAATAAATGTTTCTTTCTGAAAATGGAAGCTGTGAGAGGGATTTGAGACTGAATCTGTGAGATACTCTGAGACTAAAAGGTTGGTTAGTCATTTCCCACTGCCAAAAGTTTGATATACCCTCTAGGCTCGGTACAGTGAGTATTCTTCTTTGGAATCAAGAAGAATAGCCAAACCTTTGGAATCTGGCCACCTGTCATCATTATTGCTGCCTTCTACTTTCACCAGTTTAAAATCATGCCTTTCTCTGGCAGAATACTTGAGTGATTTTCTACTCACGGATTGACTGTTGATTCCCATCTTGTCTGTTAAAGCATTTCAACAGCTCCCTTGGGCTAGGTAAAACCACTACATTTAAATTAGCTACTTCAGCTCCATCAATCATTCCAAGAGTTTCCAGAAGGCAACTTCACCCAGACACACAATAAGCAATGCCAGTCTCATCATTTGCATGGACCTTTTGGAGTGAGATCCTTTAACAGGCCTGGTGACAGAAATGAACAGGCAAGGGTAGAAAGGCAAACTACCCAAATCATCCCCCTCATATTTCATAAAACCATTGGGAATATTCTTTTTACTAAGATGAGGATACTTGGTGAAAGTTTAAGATGAGATTTAAGAGGCAAGAGAACTAAGTTCTTCTCCAAGTTCTGAAACTAACAATTTTGTGACTTTAACCATTTAGATGTCAAATTTGTTTATTTTACTTTTGATTATAAAGGGATTACAAAATCATAGCTTTAAAGCTAGAAACAAAACCTTAGAGTGCAGATCCAATTCTTATCATTTTAGTAATGAGGATATTGAGGTGAAGAAAGGACAAGTTACTTGCCCAAAGTTACACCATTAATATCAGAGGGAGATTCTAAACTCAAGTTTTTGTGACTCAAAGCTGGTGATTTGGCGACTAAAACTTCAAGCTATTGAGACCTGTGCATCTCCAGAGTCCATTTAAGCTTGAATATTATATGATCATTTCAATCTTTTGAACATAAATGTCAAATTATGCTTTCAATTAGCTCAGTGAGTCAAACAGACTTTTATTTAACATCCACACCTTGAGACTTGTTAACTGATTGGATGTTGGGATGAAAGGGAAAATGAAGAGTAAAGAAAGATTCTGAAATTATGAACCTTAGTGACTGAAGGTTAGTTATTTTATTAATACAAATAGAATTTAGGTACAAAATCACCTGCAAGTCATAATGAGAATTATTCAATTAGGGTTTGATTTTGAAGGGGAAAATACAAAAAAAAAAAGACTATCATAGGAATAGGTCTTGTGATTATTTTTAGTGTCAGATTAGCCCATCAACATGCTGTTCAAACAATTCCCTGGTGGGCCAAACTATCACTTCCTTATATGTAATAACATTTTATATTATTTCATGTTATATACACATATTATAAAATCTATAGAATGCCATACTCTAAAACAATAGATGTTATTTATAGCATAAAGCATAATTGTATAATGCAATTTTTCATAGCTTTATGTAATATATAGTTAGGTTCTTACTAGGTGCTAAGTCGGTACTTAACAATTCTCTAGCTCAAGGTTCACACCTTTAGTTCACACCTTTAAAAGGAGCAAGTTCATTGGTTGTAAGTAGTTCCCACAAGCCCCTGAAGTACCCACAAGCCCATTCTCTGGGAGGATAAAAGAGGAAGGTAGTCGGGAAGGAAGCAGTCTGGATTGGGTAAAGGACAAGACTTCCAAGGAGAACTTCAGGGAAACTGAAGGAGATTCAGAGCCAGGATGCAGGAAGAAGAGGATTCCAGATTCTACCTTCGCTCTGGTTGGAGGCTCTAGAAGCCTCCCAAGAAACCTGCTCCCAGAGAAAAGGATTTACAAAAAAGAAACCTCCTCCCAGAGAAGGATTATAATTGAGAGACAACAGAACCTTACAATATATCATAATATCTATCATACCAAGGCAATGGATGGCAGAGTAATACATCACATGATGTATTCTTTAACTTGGCATGAAACAATACTGCATAGCATTTCATGAACTGGTAGGATATGATATGACATGATATGGCTTGAACATTTAATGTGTATGGGTTTCCTTTGAAAAACCATGCAGTTTTAAATAATAAGAGCTTTTGTGTATCCCATTTTGAGATGGAAAATGAAGATCCTTTTGTTCTTAGTTCTAATTTATGCCTCCTCTGTGTTCTGGAGAAGCTGATAGAATGGCTTTCTCTCTACATTCTAGGAAAACTCAGTGATACAATAGCCTATAAGATTTATCTCAATTGGGACTACCAACAAGACACTAAATTTAACCTCAGTTGGCAGTATTCTCTCTATTTTTCCAAATTATCTGGGTTCCCTCTTCCAGGTTCCTATCTGACACCCATATCTGTGATGGGGGATTACTACTATATAGCTCTGATTCAGGAGCTGATACTTGTGTCCATGTTTCTTGTGTCATCCATTGTGGTCTCATTTCCTCTCCAATCTTCAGACTCATTTCCCCCCCATTATGAATAAGAAAGCAACATCTCCATCTGTCTTCAAAGCAACCATTTGCCTTCTTTCCGCAACAGCTCTAGAAGCATCTTAACTTTGTGGATAAATTACTGGATTTGGAGTCAAGAAGATCCGTTTTCAAATCCTTCCTTAGCCACTTACTGCACATGTGAAAATAATTGAAATTCTCTGTACTCATCTTCCCCCTCTAAAAAGACTTGGTGACTTAAAATGTTCTTTCTCATTCTACATCTCTCTTCCTAAACCAAAGATGTATCCTTTTGATTTAGTATCCCTCAGCTGATTTACATAGCCTATCGTCACAAAAGGAAACCATATCTTAAGAATTGAAATTGTGGGTCAAATGAAAGATAATGGAAAGCCTAGTAAAGTACATAAGTTGACTATAACTTGTTAAAAAAAAAAAGAAGTTGTGTATTAGAGAATTAGGGAAAGTGATATTATGATAAAAGTGTATGACTTGAAAAGAAAATGCTCCAATCATATAAGGAAGTTGTTAATCTTCACTAATTTCGACATGTCCAATTATTCATGTTTCTCTTTGTGGTTTTCTTGGCAGATATTCTGGCATGGTTGGCCACTTCCTTCTCTAAGTCATTTTATAGATGAAACTGAGAAAAACAGGATTTTTGACTTGCCCAGGACCATATACCTACTAAATGTCTGAACCCAGATTTGAACTCAGGAAGATGATTCTTCCTGACCCTACCCCTGGCACTCTCTCCACTGTGCCACCCAGTTGTCCTTCGGAAGTTGAGGGACAACTAATGTATGAACCAAGTTCTTCAGCAGTATTAATCCCTTTCAAGTGATCTATGGGGAAAACCGTGGCAGGTTAAATATACCCATTGTGAAGACCCTAGGCAAAAACTTGCATGCTATGAGAAAGTATAGATGACTTGCAGACTACACCATTGTGTACAGCAATCATTTATGTTTTGGTACAAGACGATTAAAATTTTTTTTATAGTTAAAGGACTTATATAGAGCTATGGTTCGAAAAAAATTACGTGATATAAGAGAAGAATAGTAAGTAATTGCTCACCTGGACAATAGGGATAGGGGGAAGGAGCTGAAGAATCTCCCAACACAAGAGTGACTTCTTTACTTTAGAATATTCTAATATTAGGAAAACAGGAAGCACTCAGTATGTAGGGTCCATGTACATAATTGTCAGGGAGCAGGAGACAAAATCTTGTTTGAGTCTACTCTCAGTAAGATTGGGACTGAACATGGAGAGGTGACCTGAAGTATGGTTTCTTGTTGAGAAGAAGGGTGTGATTGGTGCCTTCTAGATTTTAATGCACTGATTGCCCCATTCTAGTACCAGCTCCAGAGAGATCTCATTTGTTTTAGAGGTTATCAAAGATGAGAGGTATCATGGGACAAAATTTCAATCTGCTATTATGGAAAATGTCCATATTCCTCCTTAGAAATACTAGGTTAGGGATAGGCAACATTGTGTGCCAGGCAAATCAAACTGTAACTTCACCTTGACCACTATCTTCCCTCAGACACTGATTTACATAGCCCAGGATCCTAAGCCCAAGAGTAGTGGCTCCTAGAAATAATTGCATTATAATCCCTATACTGACATATCTGTTTTCCAGACAACTCCCAGAGACATCAATGTGAGAAGAAGTCTTTCTGGAGAAGGTTCCTAAATTCTATATTACCATCTGTAGCAACTACTGACCAGCTATGACCAATAGTCAATTGGTATGGGCAGCTTGAGAGTGTAATTCCTTCTAACATTCATGCAGACCATTAGTTTTATGTCTAGCCCAAGAAGTTGAAGACACAGAAGCATCATTCAAAGAAACAACTCCCATATACAGTGGATTTCCATCATTTTGCCAAATGTTTCATGTATGTGGCAAGCAAGTTAAGTCTAGCTAAAGTAGTAAAGCACTCTGGGAAAAGAAAGGAAGCAACATGTACCAGGCAAACAAAACAATCACTATCACTTTCACCAGCCATCTTCCTTCACACCCTGATGAAAATGCCCAGGAATCTTAGAAGCTCATAGCCCAATGCCCTTCCCTGTAGGGAGGCATTCTGACAGTTTCTCCTGCTGGTGTTATAATCACAAGTACTAAAGTTTCAGATTAGAAAGTTCTTAATATCAAAAATCCTTGAAACTATTAAAAAAGTCAACATGAGAAAGTGATGATTTTACTGGTGGAAATAACTGATAAATTAGAGGTTGACAGTTAAGGAAGTCATATCATATCCCTTGCTACTGAATAGTAAAGATCATGGCACCTTCCCATATGAATTGTAGCTGAAACTTTCCATATATGTTCTCTCTCCTTCATTGCAACATGAGATCCTTGAGGATTTTCTCACATTTCTCTTTGTAGCCTTGCACATACCATAGTGCTTTGTACTTAATAAGTACCTGAAAATGCTTCCTTCATTCCTTCTCTTTTGCTGCTCCCCCTTTTCTTCCCAGCACTCCCTTGGTTTCCTGCTCTTTTTTTTTTCTCCCAAAGAATGGAAGACTCTCAGATGAGGACATTCTTTCTACCAGGGGAGTTTGCAAAGCAGATAAGAACGTATTTCAGGGAATTGATGTCCACATCAACCAATATGAATTTAATCTACAGTGAAACTTCTAGTAATGGCAGATAAAATCTTGGTCCTTGACAGCTGGATTAGTTAATGTTTGTAAAGCCCTTGGTAATAGGAAAAAAGCTCCACTTCCACACTAATTGCTATTATTAATGCTTTACAAGGTTGCTGGAAGTCTTAGAGCATTAAATGTCTGGCACTTGGGATCTAAGATCCCACTTGGCAAAATAAAGGTGATAAAATATAAAAAGAAAAAGGGAAAAAAAAGGCAAAGAAGAGACTCTTTGGCTTCTTAACCCAAAGCATAACAGTATCCAGTTGGGATTCTTTTGTCAAATCCAAAATAAAACGATCAGTGAAAAGAGGACAGAGTTCATCACAGTCCCAACTTGAGTAAGGATGGGTTGAAGTGTCAATCTGTCTGCAAAATATTTTAAATGAACACAATGCTTAGGGGCACTTAGTTTTTCCAGGTTCACAGCCCTGTTGATTTTAATGATTTTTTTATCTCTTCTTAATTCCAGTTGTTTTTAAAAATGCATAAAATTCATTTATAGCTCTGTTCATTTACCTTTCTCTGGAAAATGGGGAAGAGGAAGAGGGAAGCTTATAACTTGCCTCTTGAGGCCATTTTTGAATATTATGCAGTTAGTTAGAGCTTATTTGCTATCTATATTGTGTCTTGCACATCTCCCAGAGCTGATACAGGAGAGCTAAGGGCTAATATTTATCTTTTTCGCTGAGAATCAAGCAGTAAGTGTCAAATCTGAGGAGATGTAACTGAAGCTAAAACTGAGCATGCATACAAAAGGGAAGTTTACTTTGTCTCCAACACAAGAGACTAGGCAGCTGACAGTAAAGGCAGTGTTGTATTTGGAGATTGAGAGAGAGAGAGAGAGAGAGAGAGAGAGAGAGAGAGTGTGTGTGTGTGTGTGTGTGTGTGTGTGTGCGCGCGCGCCTGTGTGCCCGCCTGTGTGTGTTGGGAAAGAGAAGAGCTTCTGAAAAGGAAATGTTCCTCTTTCTTAACAAAAGGAAAAGTAGGCAAACAGTAAAACTTTTTAGAATTTGAAGAAAGCAAGACTAAAATAGCAAAGTGATGATATTATAGAATATGTTTAAAATAAAATTGAATTTGATATTTACTTTCAAATAGCAAATGTCTTGAACTAATTTATCTTAAAGTGTTTCCAGGTAGAAGTACTAAAGGACATGTTTTAATGTAATGGCAAAATTGATCCTCCCCTATGTTCAGAACTCTCCAATTCTCTGAGTCAAGAATGAAGATGTATCATATGGTCGTGGATATCATCATTTAAGCAACTGCTCTTTCAGATGAGAAAGTGAGATTTATGAGAGGATAAATTGTCTAAAGACACACAAATAAGAAGTATCAAAAATTAGCCTTTGGACTCAAGTCCTCTGCAAACTCAGTACTCTTAACACTGTACTATGAAGAGCAAAGTCTTACATGGATTAGCAGATTGCTACCCAGTTACCTCTGGTTTTCCAGACCAGGAGAATACACTGCCACCTTGTCACTCAATAATACTTTTTTTTCTTGCTTGAGGGCTGTAAACAAAGCCTAGATGATTGCTTCAACTATTATAGAGTTTATCACTATTTAGGTACTACTAATCCTATTCTATACTAATCCTGTCCTTTCCTCTTCTCTCCTGTCCCCTCCTTTCCTTGTCCTGTCCTTTTTTCTTGTTTCCTCTTCTCTTTTCTGGTTCCTCCTTCCTTCCTTTCTTCCTTCCTTCCTTCCTTCCTTCCTTCCTTCCTTCCTTCCTTCCTTCCTTCCTTCCTTCCTTCCTTCCTTCCTTCCTTCCTTCCTTCCTTCCTTCCTTCCTTCCTTCTTTCCTTCCTCCCTCCCTCTCCTCCTCTTCCTCCTCCTCCTCCTTCTTCTCCTCCTCCTCCTCCTCCTTCCTATCCCTCTGTCTTTCTGTCTCTGTCTCTCTCTGTTTTTCTTTCTCTCTCCATATTCCTCTCCCTCTTCCTTTTGCTCATCTCCTCTTCCTTCCTTTTTTCTTCTCTCTCCTGCTATCTTCTTCTCAGTACTTCTCCTTCTTTTTCATTGTCCCCCTTCCCATCTTTCCTTCTTCATGTCTTTTTTTTTCCTTATCCTCCCTATACACCATCTACCACAATTCCTTTCATCAGTTGGACTTTCTCCATTCACTTGATCTTTACCCTCTCTAATACAGGTATTTTTCATCCCCTGTCCAGCCTGTTGTAAAATATTAGGCTCATTTCTCTCTATCCTGTACTCAGTTGCAAAAAATAATTTTATAAGCCATAAGTTTTACTATAACACTCAACTTATCAAAAAAATATGTTAGTGATTCTCTATAGCCCTAAGTTATAAACACCTAAACTGGGTATTTAAATCTCCTCACAGTAAGGCTACAACTCACATTTTTTGCTATTATTTGATATTTGACTTTAAACTCCTTGGAGGTAAGGTCTGCCTTTTGCCTCTTCTTGTATTCTCAGCACTTAACATATATAATACATGCAACATAATAGGTGCTTAATAAATGATTGATTGAATACTTTAAAAAAAATTTAGATTTCTGCCAAACATTACAAATAACTTAGCCCTGCATTTCCTAGCTCTCCTTCAAGCATTCCCTTTCCCCATCTTCCCACCACCACAGAATGCTAAGCATAATGTGGTCATTTTCAGATGTGATCATAATAAGAATCTTTGATTGATATTTTTCCTTTTTTATAAGCAAGAGGTCAATTGGGGAAGATGTTATATTCCTGAAAATAAAGCTATAATGTAAGAACAAAGGGGTACAGTACTTTTAAAAATTCATTCCTCATGCCAAAAACTCATTTCATCTTTATAGCAGGCTCTCCTGACTCAGTTTAAGAAACAGTCATAATCATATTCATGGGATCAGAGATCAGTAATGAGAACATGCCTCAGAGGACTTTGGAACAATTACCTTTTTTACATATGAAGAAACTGAAGTGTAAAAGTTTAAGCTATTTATCAATAGTCATACAGGAAGTTAACATCACAGGTAGAATTTGAACCCAGCTTCTCTATTTGATAGAATGTATTCTTTCCATTGAATGGCATCTTTTTTGAGTCCTTCATTTCTTAGTATTTTCTTTTCAAATGACTTTGTCTTTACTTCTTTCTGGGAGTTGTATCCATGGGTAGAATAGAAAACTTTCTTGTTGACAAGCACAATGACATTTTTGGCATTGTATTACAACCACCAAACCCAGTGACATTTTTTGTTGTTTCATTTCAGTCACATCTGACTCATTGTGATCTTTTTTAGGTTGTTTTTTGTTTTGTTTTGTTTTTGTTTTGTTTTTTTGTTTTGTTTTGTTTTTTTTGGCAAAGAATCAGAGTGGTTTGCCTATTCCTTTTTTAGTTCATTTTACATATGAAGACATTGAGACAAACAGGGTTAAATGACTTGCCCAGGCTTACACAGATAATGAATGTCTGACCCCAGATTTGAACTCCCAAAGATGAATTTTCCTTACTCTAAGCCTTGCATTCTATTCACTGTGTCATTCATATGCTAAATAACATTTGTAGAATTGAAATAACTTCAATTACTTACTCCTATTTCTACAGCAAGTAAGAATCAGATATTGATCATGACAATGCCTCTGGTACCAGAGGAAAAGCTCCTTGAGAATCATTATCAACAGAAAAATGAAAGAAATGATCCCTTTTTCAAAATGACAACAACAATGAAATAGCAACAGAAATCTACCCATAAATAAATACATATGTATGAATTTCTAAATGATGTGTAATTTTGATTCTCTGTTACAGCAATATATAAATGAAATATTCTCAGAAGGTCTTTCTGCTCTGATAGTAAAGCCTACTCTTCTTAATTCATTAAACAAAATTATAATAATAAGCAACCCAAAAGAAGCCAAATAGGGGAAAAGTGAAACTTTTCATGAGAATTGAGAGTATACATTAGCGCTCCAATGTTGTATTTTTATTTTTTTAGTTCACCTGTCATATTTGCTCTCAGATATGCTCTGCTGTGATGTGAAGTGCTCCCTTAACAGCTTCTTCACAAATCTGCCAAATTTAAAGAAATATAATGAAAAGGCCTCCCTTTCTACATATTCACTGTTTATTCAAAGCAACATTCCTATCTACCAACTACATGAAAATCTCTGAATAAAAAGATATAAAATGATATATTTGCTCTTGTAGCATTTCCTCACACAATATAAATTCCCTGTTTCTAAGAGCAAATATTAACTCTTTGGCTTTGCTTTTGAATCTTTTGACAACTTGTATTCTATCTATCTTTAGAAACTTAATAATGTGCACTATACTGTACTATATAAATACTATATACAGACATATATATATAGAGACATATAAATTTCTGGTTATCAATCTTGGCTAGAATATAAAGCCTATGAAAGAAAATCATCAGAGGTTAGTTGGGAAGGTAGCGTTTATAGCTAAAAGGCACTTTTGAGACCACTGAGTCCCTTCATTTTAAAGATAAGACTAAGGAAGTGAGAATGATTAAATGACTTGTCCAATACCATGAATCTAGCAAATGTATGTAGTACAGCATTAACTCTGTTTTCTCCTAAAGGCAAGAAGGCACTTTTGCAGATTTTTGAATGGATTGTCTGTGTGTGTGTGTGTGTGTGTGTGTGTGTGTGTGTGTGTGTGTGTGTGTGTTGTGTGTGTGATTTTGAGGGCGGAAATGATATTTCTCTGGGCAACCTTATTTTTATTCTCATTCAGGTAAGCAAACTCTATCTTCATACAGATTGCAAGGAATACATCAGTTTCTTCTAGCTAAATTAACCCTAGCATTTAATTTTTGAAATCTGAATTAATGAGATTTTGCTCAATTGCTACAGTTAATTGGGAGGGGAGCCATATATCCTTGCAGGTACTCCCTTTTTCCTGTTAAACCAGATTCCAAAAATACTAGCTTTAGCCTCTCATCATTTAGAATTGATATAATTAAGTACTCTTCAAAGAAAAAATAGACTCTGATATCTCTAATACTATTAAATATTTACAGGTCATATCATTGCAGTAAATTTCCCGGCAGAAAATAATTTTACCAGAGTAGATCAAATGAGAACATCACAACCCCTTGTAGTGAGTGTATCCAGCTCTCTAAATTATTCATTGTGATATATCTATAGCTATAGCTATATATCTATATATGAAATATGAATATGATAACTGCATAGTGTGGAGGCTCCACATAGAATAGAGGCTGGGAAAGTACATCTAGAATACATACTTTTCACAATCCTCCAATTCTCAGGCCAGGCATAAAGCATACTATTTATCTCAGCAGTGGGAGATTCCCCAAAAGCAAATTGTTTCTCCTGGCTGTGATCAGAATAGGACACCATAATTAAATCAGAGATGTTATTGTGGTCTCATGTGGAACATGTCTCAGATTGTGCTAATGAAAAAAGGACAAATGATTAGAGACTTTAAATTGGTTGCTTGAGTGTTCCAGGAAACATACTGGAAATGAGTTTATTTTGATGCATTGAAGGGACTTCAGAGGCCATCAGTAGAGCTCTTAAACTTTACATTTGGGGGAACTGAGGGTAACAGCTTGACTAAAGTCACACAAGTGATCTACATCCTGCTGTATTTGAATTCAGCTCCCTTGATTTAAAAAGTACTCTTTGCTTTGATAAGTACTGAGTTTATTGCTGTGTCTATTCCTTCCAGAGAATGGCTCTGGAAGCAGTGGTTCTTTTCATCGCCAAGCCACATTTTTCTATACTCTGCTATTGACACATCCCATCTTTCTCCTTCAATCAATTGCTCCTACCATCATTTTAATTTTTTACTCTCATTTTATTCATTGTTTAATCATTTTATTCTTCATTTCAAGTACTTTACTGTATTGTACAAACATGATCATATTTCTCTCATATTTTAACATACATACATCCTCCTCCCACTCACATAAGCAATCCTTCGCTTCCAGCTAGTTGTTATCCTCTATCTTCCTTTTCCTTTCCCCAATTGAGAATGTTGTTTACATACAGCCCATTTTATAGTGGTAAGGATCTGGAAACTGAGTGGATGCCCATCAGTTGGGAATGGTTGAATAAGTTATGGTATATGAATGTAATGCAATATCATTGTTCTATAAGAAACAATCAACAGATTGATTTCAGAAAAGCCTGGAGAAACCTATGTGAACTGATGCTAAGTGAAATGAGTAGAACCAAGAGAACACTGTATACAACAACAACAGGATTATGTGATGATCAACTGTGATGGACGTGGCTCTTTTTCAACAATGAGGTGATTCAAGGCAATTGCAATAACTTGTGCTGGAAAGTGTCATGTACATACAGAGATATAGATATAGTTTTGTTTATCTGTTTGTTTTAAGATATCTTAATCACCAGTGCTTGGCTCTAGAGGTGAGAAGGAACCACTGGAATTTATGGTATTGGATAACATGGTCAGATATATACTTTTGGAGAATCACTTTTGCACTTGTTTGAAGAATAAATAGGAGTAGATGCAGACTTGAGGGAAGCAGATTAATCAGAAGACTGTCCCAAGAGTCCAGGCTAAATGTTTGAAGAATTGGAAAGGAATAGTATCTGTATTAGTGGAGAGGTATAAATAATATGGTTGGACTGGGTAGTTAAAGTTTATATAAGTGTTGGATCTCAGGGGACATCATGAAAGATTTAGATTTAACCTGTTGAAATACCCATGATTAATACTTAGTTTTTCATTTGGGGAAAGGTGAAAACAAGTATGAGGAATAAGAGATGCTCTATCTGTTTCCCTTCCTCCCCCCAATTAAAATAATAACAAGACAATAATATTGTATAACATCAAAATAAAATAATTTAAATGTTCCAAAGTGTTTTTCAGAGACCAAAACAACCCTAGTTACCATGTGTTTTGAACTCCAATAAGTCAGGCAAAATAAGTAGTAATGAAAAAAGATTATTATCTCTATATCATCCTTGATTTCATAATGGCATAACTCTAGATGGAGAAAATAGAAATTTCAGAACTCATCAAATCAACCCCCTTCATTTATAAAACGAGGAAACTGAAGACTAAAGATATTAAGTGACTTGTCTCATTACACAAGTAATGAGAATGAGAGCTAGATCTTTTAAAAAAAACATTCATTTTAAGGAATTCATGTATATTTACTTTTTGCATAATTCACATGAATCATGTTGGGAGAGAAAAATCATAACAAAAGCAAAAAAAAAACCTTGAGAATTTTTTTTAAAGAAATAAAGAAGGTACAAAGAGTACACGCTTATACACATTCAGTATCCATAGTTATCTTTTTGGATGTGGATGGGGTTTTCCATCTGAAATTTATTGGGATTGCCTTGCATCAGTGAATTGTTGAGAAGAACCAAGTGTATCATAATTGATTATCACACAATATTTGTTGTTTTCCTGGTTCTCCTTGCTTTATCCAAAATAAGCCTGCTTATCATTTTTATACAACAATAATATTCCATTACTTTCATATACCATAGTTTATTCAGCTATTCCCCCACCTGATGGGCATCTACTCATTTTCCAATTCTTTGCCAAGAGGTAACTCTTTTAACCCACATTCTCTGAATTGAAAACTCAGTGCTTTTTGCATGGCACCATTCTGACTCCATGTTGGCACTTTCTGGTTATAAGTTCTTACAGAAATTTAAATAATGATAACATCACAGGATTAAGACTAGGAAGGTATTATAGATAGTATAGCCCAACCTATTTATTCTAAAAAAGTGAGGAAATTGAGCCAAGAGAGTATAATGAGTCACCAAAAATCATACTTTACAAGTATCCCAGTTAAGATTTAAACTAGAATCTTACTTCAAATCCTTTGCTTTAATTCAGTTCACTAACTAATTTTTGAGTGCTTTCTGTATACCAGTCATTAAACTGCATCCTGGGAAGTCTCAAAATAAGCCTTGTATATTAATCAAGTATTTTTATGGGTTTGACTCACTCTGACTTCTATGTCTCTCTTCTTTCTACTCCATTCCCTGGAAAATCTTGAACACTAATTTTTGGAAGGACATCTATGCTCCAAAATTGAAACTCTTCATACCTGTTTACCATGCTTGGTAGCCAAAGTGTTCTCTGTCACTTTTGCTTTCTTTCAAAGAAGAAGATGATATTATGAATGTGTCAGAAGAGATATAGATCCTGTTGGATCTGTCTCTTAGACTATAGAAATGGGTCCCAAATTGGTGTCCCTTTCTCAAATCTTTCTTCATTCCGATATTCAATGCTTTGACTTTGTTTCTGAAATATATTTTTTTAATTTTCTTTTTTTTTATTAAAGTGTTTTATTTTCAAAACATATACATAGAAAATTTTCAATATTCACCCTTACAAAATCTTGTGTTCTAAATTTCTCCCCCTCCCTTCCCCCTTTCCTAAATGGAAAGTAATCTACTATATGTTAAACATGTACAATTTTTCTATACACGTTTCCACAATTATCATACCACACAAGAAAAATCAGATCAAAAAGGGAAAAAAATGAGAAAGAAAACAAAATGTAAGCAAACAACAATAAAAAAGTGAAAATGCTATGTTGTGATCCACCCTCAGTTCCCATAGTCTTCTTTCTGGATGCAGATGGCTCTCTTCATCACAAGACCATTGGGATTGGCCTCAATCACCTCACAGTTGAAAAGAGTCATGCCCATCAAAATTGATCATCGTATAATATTGCTGTTGTTGTATACCATATACTCTTGGTTCTACTCACTTCACTTAGCATGAGTTCACATAAGTCTCATGTAAGTCATGTAAGGCTCTTTGAAATTGTCTTGCCAATCATTTCTTATAGGACAACAATATTTCAAAACATTCATATACCATAACTTATTCAGTCATTCTCCATCTGATGGGCATCCACTAACTTTCGAATTCCTTGCCTCTACAAAAAGGGTGGCTATAAACATTTTTGCACAAATAGGTCTTTTTTTTTTAATGATGTCTTTGGTATATAAGCTGAGTAGAGACATTTTTGAGTCCAAGGGTATGTACAGTTTGATGGCCCTTTGGGCATAATTCCAAATTGTTCTCCACAATAGTTGGATCAGTTCACAATTCCACCAACAATGCATAAGTGCCCCAGCCTCAAACATATTTTTGTTTTATGTCTCCCATACCTAGAATTGAATTTATCCTCTACCTGTTTCTAAAATCATTCATGTATATAGGGGTGGTGTTGGGGAGATGCTTGTGTTTGTGGATTGTTGTTAATAGTCTAAAGATGAAGGGTTGATAAAATCTACTTACTATATGTTTTAATATAATTGAATATAACATTCTGCATATACTATCATTATGAATGAATGCAGACATGCCTTAATCTTCTATGATCAGTTATTTAATAGAGTCGTAATCTTATGCTCAGCAATGTTCAGTGGCTCCCTATTGCCTATGCTATAAAATTCAGGCAACAGGTCTTGACATTTAAGACGCTTCAAGATCCTATACTTTTTATCTTTCCAGTTTTATTTTATCTTATTTGAATTACACTTTCCAGTCAACTTGACTATTAGGAATCTTTGGACCATATCCGTCACTTTCATGCTTGTATGATTTTGCTCACATTCTTATGTTATGAAATTTCCTGCTAAGTCATCCTTGGCTATATCCTAAATATCAACTGAAACTGATTTGTCTTCTAGTTATTTGGTCATCCCCAACTTGACTGCACATAGCAGCTCCCACTGTCACATTGACAGGATTCAAGAAGTGGATTTCTGTTAAGAACAAGGCAAGATGCTCTTGATTCAAAACTTACTCACCCTTTGAGTTAGGACACTGACCATTAGAAGTAGCATAGAAGTTAGAATTTGGGGTTCCTGCTATTCCTGAAGGGTAGTGTTAAGTACTCTCACAAGTGAACTTATTACCTAGACAGATTCAAAGCATTAGGTTGAGTTGCTGAATGCATCATCTAAAGAGACATTGATATTTTGGGAGAAAAAAAATAAATTTAAATATTACTCTACTTCCTAATAGTCAAAGGAGAGTAATCTACCTTCCAATTATTTCTTGTGGAAAAAGGGCACACCAAGGGTCTTCTAGCCTTCTCTGTTTGCCATCTGCTAAGTCCTAATGGTATTAGGATGATTGATTGTTAATCCATTTCTATTATTCTTTAAGGAATTCTTGCATATTTCAAATAGTAATACTGTTCTTAAGGGGCTTATTATCAACATATAGAATTTATTATGATGGATTTGCAAAGTTGTACTAAGTTAGAAATATCTTCCTAAACATTTATTATACAAATTTGCATTCATCACTTAATAGGGACTTATTGCTGTTTCTTTTAGTCAAATATTCTGGGAGATTTTATGGATCTTTTTTTCCTTTTGCTTTCTTTCTCTCTCCTTTACAAATTGTGAAACTCTTCTTGAAGTTTTTTTTTTTTTTCTAATTTTCAATATCTTCACAATTCAAGCCCTTTCCCATTTTGCTTCTGTTCTAGTAGTCTGTGACAGACTTTATTATTTATGCTCTGCGTTTCTTTTCTTTGGAGCAATCATGAGGAAATAGTATAGTCTGATTCAAGTCTTTGTCCTGGTTCTGTTTTGACCTAGAATCAACATTTTCCTCTCCTTCTTTTCTCTTCTCTTCTGTCTCCCTACCAAAAATCTTGGACAGGTCACCCTATATATCAATGCTTCATGTTCATTGTCTGTTGAAAAATGAAACTGGCTTAAAAGATTTGGCCTTTTTTCCAAATGTGTATACATATGCAAATATATATGGACACATGTAGGAACACACACACGTGGACACATAAAGAGATACATACACACACACACATATATATGTATAATCTTATATGAGTGACTATGTGGATGTATATTAACATAACATACATTTGATAAGGAATTTCACTTTACCTCTAACATGTCAGTTTCTTTATGTGCAAAATGGGGATATTTGTAATACTACCTAATACATAGGATTAAAAAAAAAGAATTGATTTTTAAAATATAAGGCACACCTAAGTGGTAAAGACAGAATTTGAATCTTGGATTCAATTAGCAAAAATAATGTTTTTTGCACTAAACCATAAAAAGTAATTTTTTTGGATGTGTTTATCATCATTATCTTCTTCATCATCACATGGACATAGACAAAAATCAGTATTATGGTTCTCCAAGATTTTGTGTTATCTTCCCTCCCTCCTTCCTTCCTTCTTTCCTTCCTTCCTTCCTTCCTTCCTTCCTTCCTTCCTTCCTTCCTTCCTTCCTTCCTTCCTTCCTTCCTTCCTTCCTTCCTTCCTTCTTTCCCTCCTTCCTTCCCTCCTTCCTTCCTTCCTTCCTTCCTTCCTTCTTTCCCTCCTTCCTTCCCTCCTTCCTTCCTTCCTTCCTTCTTTCCTTCCTTCCTTCCTTCCTTCCTTCCTTCCTTCCTCACTTTTCTTCTTTTTTTAATCAATTAATTTATTTTTAATACAAATTGTTGTATAAATCATATTAGGAAAGAAAAATCAAATAAAAGGAAAAAAAAACATGGGAGAGAAAAAAAGAGAAGAGAAGTGAATATAGCATGTGTTGATTTACATTCTATTTCCATAGTTCTTTTTCTAGATGCAAATAACATTTTCTGTCCAAAGTCTATTGGAATTGCCTTGAACCTCACTTTCCTTCTTTCATTTGTTTCCCTTCCTTCTGCCTTTTCTTTCTTTTTCTCTGTCTCTTTCTCTCTGTCTCTATCTTTCTGCCTGAGTTTCTGTTTATTGTATATTATTTGTCTATTTCCTTCCCAACATTGGAAGATACATACCTGTATGTATTTATTTCATTGGTATAGAGAATACCCAATGAGGAAAATCTCTCTCCTAAAGCTCTTTTGCACATACTCTATACTTCAGAGAATCATACAATAAACAAAATAATTTGAAGAGATATAATCTTATAGAAGCATTGTATATATATATATATATATATATATATATAGCATCAGAGCATAAAATCATTGTCATTGCCCTTCATAATGTGGCCCCTTTCTATCTTTTTAGTTTTTTTGAATCTCTGTTATCACTTAATACCTACTTCTCATTTTCATCCCTGACCATATCCAATGTGTTGCCAATTTCTCTCAACTTTATCTTTCAGATTTCTCATATATGCCCCTTTCTCTCCTCTAATTATCCCATCATCCTGGTGGCATTTCCTTATCTTCTTACACCTGGACACTTACTACATCCTGTTGTTGACTTTCCATGCTCCATGTTAGTCCATCTTCAAATATCAAGATGATTATTTTTTTTAAATGAAAGTCCAACTATGTCATTTCTTTTTCAATAAACTGCAGTGGCTCCTTATGATGTCTAGGAATATTGAATTAATTATTTGGCATTCAAAGCCCCTCATAATTTGATGTTTTATAGTCCAAATAGAAGACAATTCAAATGGAAGTAATTCAATTTCCTGGCATGGTGCTGGTAGACTGTCCATGTTTCCCAGGCATATAACAATGAGCTCAGCACAACAGCTTTGTTGATCTTCATTTTGGTAGTCCGACTAATACCTCTCCTCTCCCATACTTTCCTTTGGAACCTCCCAAATACTGAGTTAGCTCTGGCACTGAGTACGTCAATCTCATTATCGATGTGGACATCCTTGAAAAGTATACTGCTAAGGTAAAATAATTTAGTCACATCATTCAAAGCTTCACCATTTACTGTAATTGATGGTTCCACATATGCATGGGGTGGTGCTGGCTGATAGAGGACCTGTGTTTTCTTCATGTTTGCTTGTCTCCTCCATCAAACTGTGAGCTCCTTGAGCTCAAAGACTATATTTTAGCTTTTGTTGTATTCCCCAATGTTTAGTCCAGTGCCCAAAACATAATAAGTGCATAATAATGGTTGTTGATTTGGTTTGATCCGATATACTTTGTGTTGTGGACACATGAGCAGCAGACAATGCAATTCCCTATTTAAAAAGAAGCATAAAGAAGGAAGAGGAGGAAAGCTCCAATAGGACAATAGGACTTCTTTTTTCAGATTAGAATGATCTTAGTATAAACCTTGGGTTTTCTCATCTGTGTATCATGCTTCTCTTTTGATACAATGTACGCTCCTTGTATTTTTAGCAAGCAGGTATTTAATAAGAGTTTGCTAAGTTGAAATGAGTGATTAGCTAACATGAAACATACATGGAAGGCTTTGTGGTTCATTGGAATGAGTGCAAAACTCAGGTTCTGGGTTTCAGTTAAAATTCTTCCTCTGCCAATAAATACCATGTGATCTTGGACAAGTAA
This sequence comes from Sminthopsis crassicaudata, assembly GCF_048593235.1. Classification (NCBI taxonomy): domain Eukaryota; kingdom Metazoa; phylum Chordata; class Mammalia; order Dasyuromorphia; family Dasyuridae; genus Sminthopsis; species Sminthopsis crassicaudata. The sequence goes on along the minus strand of NC_133622.1, from coordinate 231,081,012 downwards.
CTTATTTTCATGTATCCTCAGTTTCACCTGAAAAAAAATAGGAGACTGGAGACTTTGAATTCTATCCTGGTTCTCTTATAAGAAATGAAATATTTCTTGGGTATAGAAAGGAAGGATAGGTTTAGTTTTTTGTTTTTGTTTTTTAATTTTTTTTAGTTTTTTTTCATTTCAATATTCAGAGGTAGTATGAATAATATATTGAAAGGAGATTTTTTTTTAACTTCATCTTGACAGGGCCTATTGATGATGATGAATGACTAGCTCATTTGCTTTCCCTTCATACCTCCCATCTCATGCTGACATTGGCACATTTTCTACTGTCTCCCTTATGTGGCCACAGTGAAGGATGCCCTCAGCTTTTACAAAACTGTTCCATTCTTAAAAGACTAAATGAGATAATGAGACCTCCAGAGAAGCTGGAGGAGGGAATGAAGAGAGATTCTAGTCCTATCTCAAGAGATTCTTAAAGAGTTAAAAGTGCTTCATAAATGCAAGTTACTTAATGAGCCTGATTTCCCCAAGGTGGGAGTCTCTAGCCAGGAGCATGCTGGGCACTTTTGGAAATATCTAATACCTGGGTGGTGTCTACTTTGACACTTGGTGAGTCCCACAATTTCTGCCTGACTATAGAAAGGGAGAATAGATTCAAATGAAAAAGAAATGTGCTATGTCTGAATAGCATTATAATTAAAAGCTAGACATGATGTGCAATAAAGTCTTATGCTGCTGCCAAACTGGAGGTCTGTTCTTTGCTCTAGGTCGTTGTCTTACTGTATATTTAACTATGAAGCTTGGCAGGCTGTCATATTAGATTCCACCTCCAGTTCTTACTCAGACCAGTTAGTTGTAAAGGATCCCTGTTCCAACACATTAAAGATGAAAGATAGATATTGTTACTAACTGATAAATCACCCAGGCCCTTATTCTAGTCAGTTAATTTATACTACCTTTGGGAACTTCTTTGTTTTGGTTACTTAGAAAGGTTGGAAGGAAGAGCAAAGTGGGTAAGCTTGTGACTAAGTCCTTTCCAGGAAGAAAAACTTAGGGTGCAAATTGACATTACCTTTCTACTACTTCTCATGAGCTTGGAACAGCTCACTCCCATCCTCTGGACCCCATTTTCTCTTCTGTAGGTAGTGTTCTGATCCTAATCTAGACGCAAGATATATTCTGAGACTTCCCAATGAAAGCTCTGAATGGAGGCAAAATGAGCCAATGAGTCACACAAGAATCACTAAGATAAAACCTATCTGTACAAACCCTGACTTTAGGAGTTTGGAGTCATGAAGAATATGTGACTAGAGATGAGGAGATAGATTATCTCTAAAGTACTTTCCATTTCCAAGTTCTATGATCCTATGTAAAGCAAATATAGAAAATGTCCAAAACTCACTTAAGGCATGAAGAGTTATACATGTCATATAAGAAACAAGTTGAGGTAAATCTGGTATTCTGGCTTTCTCTCACTAGCTCCTGATAACTTGGCCAATGAAGTATATTAGCTTATAAACTAGAACTAGAAAGTTCCAGGTATATTGCACTGCTGATTTAAGAAAACTTCACTTGAGGGTACAGTTGTTCAAATCCAAACTGCAAAAAAAAATGATTACTTTGCAAGTAAAAATATCCTATTTAATAAGATTATGGTGCATATTTATCTTTATTTTTTAAATTAATTTTCTAAAATTTCAGGATCTTTTTTAAGAGTTAATTTCTTCTTGGACCGCTCAACTACTAGAACTTTTCACCACAACCCCATTGAAATTTCCTTGAATTAAAAAAATAAAAAAAGAAATTTCTTTGAATTTTCTTTGTGTATATTTTTATATAGGTTTTCCCACACAGAAGATACATTTTTGCTTTCATCATTGTGTCCTTTTCATTCTATTCATTGTCAATGAAAAAAATGCCTATTTTCAGGTAATATGTTACCTATTGAGGATACAAAGAAATATAAATGGCAATCCTTGATCTCAAGGACCTCACAACGTAATGTGAGAAACAATATTCAAACAAATGTGTACAATAAAATTATAAATTGGATATAAATTGGGGACAAATTGGAAATGATCAACCAAGGGCAGCAGAGACAATTGGGATCAGGTGTTTTTTATAATAAGAGGAAGTTTAGCTGATACTAAGAATGAAGGAATCGAGGAGGAAGACCTGAGGAGGGAGAATTGCAGCTAAGGAGTTCTAGGCAGTGAAAATGTTTGCAGTAGGAAGGTGGAGGATTTTGTTCAAGGAGCAAAAAAGAGGTCAGTTTTCATTGGATTGCAAAACATATTGAAGAGGGAGAAGTTAAATTGTAAGAAGACTGGAAATCTTTGTTTAGGTGGGGAAGCAGGTCATGAAGGGCTTTGAAAGCAAATAAGGATTTCAAATTTGATATTGGATTTGACAGAGCACCTCTAGAGTTTATTGACTGGGGGTGGTGACATGGTTAAACCTGTGATTTAAAAAATTATATTGACAGCTTAATAGAAGATAACTGGAATGGATAAAGAATTGTAGTGGGGAGACCAACTAGCAAACTTTCAGAATAGTCCAGCCATAAAATGATTTGTCTAAGATCATAAAGTGAGTATGAATGAATGAATGAATAATAATAATAATAATAGCTAACATTTTTATAACACTGTCTGACAGGGACTGTGCTAAATGCTTTACATTTATCATTTCATTTGATCCTTAAAACTTAGGATGCAAATTGACATTACCATTCTATTACTTCTCATGAGCTTGAAACAAATCACTCCTATCCTCTGGACCACATTTTGCTCTTCTGTAGGTAATGGTCTTATCCTAATCTAGACATGAGATATATTCTGAGACTTCTCAATGAAGTCTCTAATAGTCGGTGTTATTAATTCTCATTTTTACACATGAGAAAACTGAGGCAATCGGAGCTTGACTTCCCCGGGGTCACATGGCAGGTAAGTATCTGAGGCGTGATCAGGGATTAAAACTTGTGGACACTAAGTCCATAAATCTAACCACTGTGCCTTTAGCTCCTCTTAAACAACAACAATAGCAGCAGCAGTTCCAGAAACAACAACACAACCAATACTTATCATATTAGAGATATTGTGCTAGAACTGAAGAATATTCCCCTTTCAAACTGATTTTTTTGACTAATAAAAGAGATCATTCTTTACCTCGTTTCTTAACTAGCCAGAATCACCGATTGGGTATTGCCTTAGTCAGACTGAGACCTGGGAAAGATTTTAGCTTAAAATGCCAAGATCTCCCACTGTACCAGGGACATCTCCAGTCATTCAGATCTATATCTTGTCATTAGACCTAGATAGCTTCAGAGGAATAAGTGAAAGTGGGGACTTTGCACAGCCTACCCTCACTGAAATCTAATTCACTTGCATATCATGGCAAAACCTTCCTGATGCCATGGCCATTTTTTTTTTTTTTTGAGGCTGGGGTTAAGTGACTTGCCCAGGGTCACACAGATAGGAAGTGTTAAGTGTCTGAGACCAGATTTGAACTCGGGTCATCCTGAATTCAAGGCTGGTGCTCTATCCACTGCGCCACCTAGCTGCCTCTGCCATGGCCATTTTTAAGGAAAAAAGGATCAATAAGGAGATAGGAATACAAAAGTGAGATGGACCTTCTTTCAAGGAGTTTGCACTAAATAAAGTGGAGAGAACACACATGTATAAAATGGAAGGGAAAGGAATATTTTGTTTGAGAGACATAGTGGTGGAGAGTTGATGCACCATTGATGTGTTCCTTACAGGAACAATGGCAATATGGTAGTCTGATTACTGAGTCCAGTGAAGAGTAATTGGGTTAGGGAAAGATTTTGAAAGTTGAGAGAGATTGGATTAATTATTTCTGCATTAACACAAAGGGGATAGAAATGGGGATGGGTAGGACATATAACATGAATCCCATGGAATATATCTCCCTGGGTTTTTGAATTTGTGAATTTGTCTTTTCCATTCCTGGTATATATATATATAGTAACTGGCATGTGCTAAGTTATTAGCAAATGCTTGAAAATTGTGTGATTGATTAAGGTCTGATAATTGTTTTAGGCCTGAAACAGGTTGAATAAAATAAGTTAGTTGGATTTGAACTCATATTTTCATGGCTCTGAGGCTGATTCTTTACTTACTATGAAAGACCTCTCTAATAAAACATCGAATCCACTAACATAATTGATTTAGCCTCCTCTCTATGTGTCTTTGTGCAAAGCACTGAACCTTTCTGCATCTTAATATTACCTGCCCTGTCTTCCTGTCTTACATTATCCTGATATATATAGATATAGATCTAGATATAGACATTATATATATATATACATATATATATATATACATACAAATGCCATCATTCAATCATTATAATTTCTATTTAAATTCAGCTGCTGTTCCCCACAATCAATTTCTTTAGCTTGCTTTTGTTATATTCTCTTCATTTTTAAGCCCGAAATTAATTTCTGAAATCAAATTCCATCATCAATTTAATTGTTTTAATTATGCCCCCAAAGCCAAAGATGGAGGCTTCACAATGATGTCTTCTCAAGAACTAATATTGTTCTGAAAGAACAATTAATTATAGCTTGTCTAAGTATTTAATTCTCTAAGTGAATAATTTTCCTTCCAAGGATTCCCTTTTGCTTTTGGATTAAATTTCACAAATCTCCCATTGTCTTCATTTCTTAACCTGCTTCCTTCTTTTGATGCCTTATAGAGAACATTGTTATCATTTTATTTCACAATTAGAAGGGACCTTTGTGACCATTAAGTTACATTGGAAATGTATCATATCTGATACATGAACATTTAGATTCTGATTGGAGATCACCAGTGAGGAAAAACTCACTAGCTCCTAGGGCATCCTTTCTTTTCTGGATAACTAATTGGTAGAAAGTTTCCCTTTGTAGTGAACCTTAAATTATATTGATTTTCCTGCCACTGCCACCCTCTTAGTTTGGTCACTCTTAGTTTGGTCCTCTGGCGCCCCTCAAAAATCCATTTGTAATCCTTTCTCTAGGTCTATAGTTGTTCAAGTGCATGATGGACAATTCCATGCTTTCCTTAAATCATCTCTTTTTCAGGCTAAACAGCCTCAGTTCTTTTGCTTGATCTTTGCAGGTCATGAAATCAAGTACCTTTACCACCTTGGCTGTTCTACTGTGAATGATCTTTGTAATTTTTCTTATCAATATTTATTTTTGACATCTAAGCAGAACATTGTGTCATTCTTTGCCCCCTGTCACATGCTACTTCTCTTTATTCAGTGGCAAACACAATGAAAAAATATAGCATTTGCTGGAAAGAGCCATGAACTTATAATTAGAACACTTTTGTTCTCATTCCTGACTATAACTTTTCAGCCAGTCATCATAGGTAAGTTACTCGAGGTCCCTGTGTCATTGGTTTCATTTTCTATAAAATGAGGTTTCTAACACTTGAGCTTCCTAATTGACAGAACAGTTATGGAATTCAAATTGCATAGGGTTTATGAACTCTTAAAGAGACTTGGGGGTCATGGTCCCTGAGTCCAACAATTTGAAAGATTATCATGTGGAGAGAAAAAAAAAAGGAATAGATTTATTCTACTTGAGTCAAGTGAGAAGCAGGATAGATAGACTATGATAGATAGAAGACTAATGTTCAAATCTAACTTAGAATACTTATTAACTTTGTGACTCAGGGCAAGTCCTTTAAACTCTGTCTCAAGGTTTCTCAAATGTAAAATGGAGATTATAGATGCAACTACCTACCAGGTTGTTGCAAAGATAAAATGAGACAATATGAGATGCTACATAAATTCTAGTTATAAAAAAAAAAAAAGTAGTAGTGGTAGTGGTAGTAGTAGTAGTAGTAGTAGTAGTAGTAGTAGTAGTAGTAGTTGTTGTTGTTGTTGTTGTTGTTGTTGTTGTTGTTGTTGTTGTTGTTGTTGTTGCAAGGTAGTGTAATGGGAAGAGAAGAAGGAGGAAGAGAAAGGAAAAGAGAAGAAAAAGGAGGAAGATAGCTAGGTATCATGGAGAGAGTTGTAGGATTGAAGCCTGGAATATTAATTCCAGGTCATATCTAGCCTCAGAAACTCACTAGCTGGCAAGTCACTTAACTCTGATTCAGTTTCCTTATCTGTAAAATGAGCTGGGGAAGGAATTGGCCAACCACTCCTGTATCTTTGCCAAGGATAACCCCAAATAGAATCGCGAAGAGTCATACTTGATCAAAATGACTAAACAACAACAAAATAGTTTTAGGAAAATGAGAAGGAGGAGGAAGAAGAGAAAAAGGAGAAGGAGTTAGAGCAGAAAGAGGAGAAATAGTAGCACTTTACATACAGAGCAGTTGAAAGAGCCATAGATCAAATCTGGGAAAAATAGGAAAAGTTAAGATTGAAAAGAAAAAGAAAAACAATAACTTCCTAACAATTATACCTCCTTACAAGTGGAATGGGCTGCCTGAGAGTTCATGTTTTTCTAGGGTAGGAGTAACCAATTATTGGGTATATTGCAGAGAATATAAGTTGGTCAAGATAAAATAAAAATTTCAGGGTTTGGCATATAAATAGAATATATCAATATTTTCTGGTATTGAAACTTTTCTCAGTCTCTCTATTTTCCTAGCACTTCTTCAGAGGAAACCTCACTTTATAAGCCTGGCTAACAATCTATTAAGGATTATTCGAGATCCCTGACATGCAAAGTCCTATTATGAATTTTTTTTGATGGTATTCTTATTAGATTCATATTGGACCTCTGGCTTCTGAAGTCCAAGTCAGCCCCAAGATTCTTGGAATCTCCTTGAGAAACAAAGTCTTACATTGTATGATATTAATGGAGTTGAGACTTTTAGGTATCAGAGAATCCTGTCTGGTAGAGAGAAATCATGTTTCATTTCCCATGGTGGGGCTATGTTTAGATTTAATGTTGATACATTGGTTAAGTACTCACTTTGAAAATCAATAAGACATCGTGAGACTTGCTGGCTCAATACACCAGTCAACACTAATAAAAAGACCAACAGAACAACGCTTTGGACTTCTCTTTACTCAGCAACCAAGAATACCACGAAGATTACATATGCAAGTATATTTATCTATATGCACATGTATGTATCACACATTTACACATACTTGTACATATATGAACACATACACAATCTACATATATGTGTATATGTGTAAATATGATATGACTATATATGTGTCTAAAATGATATGTAAATATATCTATATCTATATATATTGTCATTAGGCAATGTGTTATTTTTATTTATTTATTTATTGTTTTGCTGAGGCAATTGGGGTAAGTGACTTGCCCAGGGTCACACACCTAGGAAGTGTTAAGTGTCTGAGGCCAGATTTGAACTCGGGTCCTCCTGACTTCAGGGCTGGTGCTCTATCCACTGCACTACCTAGATGCCTTGAATGTGTTATTTTTAATAGAATGGTAAATTGAGTCATGGAAGAGCAAACAAATCATGAGACATAATTCTAAGCAGAAGTACATAATAGGGAATGCCAATAATACACAAGAAACATCAGTACCCCACTGTCAGCGTCAATTCTCTTCATAAAGAAGAGAGAAATAAACTTTGATAGGAGAAAGATCTTTTTTTTCCTTTTTTTTTTTTACATAACAAAAGCATCCATTTGAAGGTGATAAACAAAAAGTTATTTAGGTAAATCAGAATTTAGTTTCAGTAGCAGGAATCTATTTGTTATCCCAAATGGCAAAACTTGACCAAAAAACCAAAATTAAACAAAAAATAAATAAAGAAACCCAAAGTTGGGTGGTTTTCTAAATGAATACGAACAACAGTTGTAGTTTCTATTTAAGACAAAATGGAAGAACAGTAAAGAGAGAGAGACAAACAGACAGATAGAGACAGAGAAGGAGAAAGTGAGCCATTGGAGAAATGCTTCCTAGACAAACACTCAGGAACAACGACAAAGGCTGGTTGCAAATTACTATAGTGAAATCCTTGGTACTCTGCTCTGAATATAGTTGATTCTCAGTCTACTCTGGTTCATTTGTGCTCCTAGGTATGAAATAGAAACATGCAGTTTCATATGCCTTCCTCTATTGTGTTCTTTTTTACATAAGGAAATGCGTATTTTGGAGGTAGTGGCAACTAGGTGGTACACTGGACAGAGTGTTGAGCCTGTAATCGGGAAGACTCATATTCCTGAGTTCAAATATGACCTCAGACTTGTGTAATTTTGGGCAATCCTATTTGCCTCAGTTTCCTTCTCTATAAAATGAGCTAAAGAACAAACTTGCAAACCTCTTCAGTGTCTTTGCCAAGAAAATTCCAAATAAAATCACAGTCAAATACTCTTCTAAGAATTAAAAATAACTAAAACATCAAGCTTTTTTGTATATGAGTCCAAATTTTATAAAAAAAATAGAAAATGAAAAAATCATATCCAACATAGAATTACACTTGGAGATGGAAGGGGTTTTAGGATAGTTCATTTTATAAATTCTCTCATTTTATGAATGGGAGATTTGGACCTAAGCAGACTTAAAATGAGTTGGCTAACATTAAAGTCTAAAGCTGTGATTTGAATTCTGGTCTGGCCCAGAAATCTCTCTTCTGCAGCACATCACTTCTTGTCTCATCTAGAAGCTCTAGTGAAAAAAGGGTTTGCAGCATCCATTCTTATTTTATTATGCTTTGTGCTTTGAAATCTTTGTTATTATTGTTTAGTCATGTCCAACTCTTCATGACTCCATTTGGAGTTTTCTTGACAAAGATACTGGAGTAGCTTGCCATTTCTCTAGTTTTGTTAGTGTCTGAGATTGGATTTAATTTCAGGTCTCCCTAAATCAAGACCTGTCACATTATCCACTGTACCAACTAGCTGTCTTGACATCTTCATAGGAATTTAATTCACCAAAACTTTAAAGACCCTTTACTGAGTTAGACTTTAAAGGACATACCCCAAATAAGAAGACATCATCTCTGCAATTGTAGAATTTACAATCTAATGGAAAAAAGCCTTCTATCTCTTTGTCAAAATTTCACAGGACAATGAGAGGAAATAGACTTCAATTTTAGGCTGAATGAAATATCTCAGAGAGAAGAAATTTTCCAATAACTAAAAATGTTCACATTGAAAGGATCTTTAGAATTCACTGAGTCAAACCTCATTTTAGAAACAGGGAAACTGAGGCTCAGAGAAGTAACACCATTAGCCAAATATCACATATGTGGTAAGGAACAGAATTAGGATTGAACTTATATATACATTATGTCTGAAGATCCAGCTTTCTTTCCCAGAACTGTGTTATTTCATTAGTGTTATGTATCATCCAGCTCATTCCTTTACAAAATGAGATTGCATTAGCTGAATGACCTCAATTAAAATGCTAGCTTTACAATTTCAATTCCAGCCTTAAAATAAAAAAATAAAATAAAATAAAATATTTACATCATATTTGAATGAATCTGATTCAAATGCTAAAGAAACCAATTAAAATGGATTCTGCTAGAACAAAAGACAAAATTGACTATAGATTAATGAGCAAGTCAACCCATTTCTCTAACCCCTAGTGACTTCACCTACTATATAAAAGATTATCATTCAGCTCTCTTCTAGCTCTAACATGTTATAATCCCTTTTTCTGGGCCCCTTATAGCTAAAACATCCCATCGTCTATGATCCTTCCAAGCCCTGATGTTTATGTTTTTATGCTAAGATTCTTTCCAGCTCAGGTATTCTTCTAAAGAAAGACATTTTTTTCATATCAGGAAATTATGAAAATTGAAAGGAATACATCCTAGTCATTCAGCATATATATGACACAGAGAGAAACAAAATATTCTATCCAAGTTTTCATGCAAAAGGTTACACATATGCCATCATCAACCAGGCAGGACTCTAGAGAAGATCAAGCTATTGATCTCCTACCATAAAATATAAAGAAAGATTTATCTTGGTCCTGTATGTGAATGCAGAGGTCTGAATATGCCTTGATCTTTATTTGTTCAGGTGATTTTGATGAATGTTGTTAATTGTTTTATCACTATTATCTGTTGCAGGTTGCCTAATAAGTCTTTATAAAATGCTACAGGGATGGCATTGCCCTTCTATTTTCTGAAAGAACACCATAAAACAAAAAAATATTAGATGATTTTCTTGAAGTCCCATACTTAAGACTAATAACCCTTGGGGTAAGGACATCAGCCAAATACCATATTTCATTAGATAAAAGAAGCATTAGAGTTGCTAGCAGGGATGGCATTATGTCTCCAAGGAAAAGGAAAAGGGTAAAATGACGAGAGAACCTTTACTTTCACAAGAAAAGTAAAAATTGAGGCATAAAAGTAGATGCTTCCTGATCATTTTAAATATTTCCAGTGAGTTCCTTCTCATGCAACCTCAATTCAAGTAGAAAGATTTTATTTCCCCTAGAAATTAGATTAGTAATAACTTTGTCTTATGGAGTGCCTTATCTCATTCAAAAATTTATTAAAGAAGTATAGAATCATGGCATATTAGAGAATGAAGGACCCTGAGAGATTGTCCTGTCCAACCCTCTCATTTGTACAGGTGAGGAAACTGAGTACAAGAGAGGATAGAAGATTTCTTAAAGTCATAAATTGAGTAAGGAAGTCAGATTCAATACATTTTCCAATATTCTTCCCCAGGAAGTTAATGCTTCTGTGCTGAGAGACATGGGATGAATAGGTGAACGCTAGTGCCTAGAATTATGGCAATACCAGGGATAGAAGTCACAAGTTCTGTAGACCAAGCATTCTCTTCCTCCTTCCAAATCACACTTGGCTCTGATGATAAGTGAAGATGTTAGGCAGATGTTATCAAATATGTCTCCACAAGAGGGGCTCATAAAATGCTTAAGTCACTTATGTTTCCAAATGTCAAGTAACTAAATTGATATTTCCATCTGCCTAAGTCTTGCTGAGAAAAAGGGAGTGGGGGAAAAGGAAAATGAGGAATGAGATTTCTCATTTTTGTTCAGAATGACTTTAGTGTGCTATCATGGCAGGACATCTATTTTGATGCTGTAGTTTAGCAAAGGGGATAACTCACTTTAGAGGCTCTTTCAAATGTATTTCTTTGAAATGTCAAGTTATTAAGCACACTCTCCTCAATAAGGATGTATTTTGGATTGCAAAAGGAGGAACGCCAGGAATGAAATGGTAGGAAGGTAGCCTGTCTAATACTGACAGTGTATTTGGATAGAAATATTCCTTTTTTATTTCCCCTTTTTACTTTTCTTTTTCCTTTTCCTTTTTCCCCAGCTACTTTTATTTACTTTATTTAACAGAATAAATTTTCAGATTGAAGAGACCCTGGAATTCATCACACAAATACTATCCCTTTATAGATAAGGAAAATGAGACTTTCTAGGGTTACATGGTCAATGTAGCTAAGATATGATTTGAACTCAGGTCTTCTGTATTCTAAATTCAAAGTTATGGTTTCTTCTCATGTTTCCTTCTCACCATTAAACCTCCCCTCTTCCTTCCTCCCCCTCCCCCTTCCTCTCTCCCCCTTCTTCCTCCTCCATCCCTCCTCCTCTCTTCTCCTTAATTCTCTTCTTCCTTCTTCCTTCCTTCCTTCCTTCCTTCCTTCCTCTTCCTTCCTCCTCCCTCCCCTCCTCCCCCTCCCTCCTCCCTCCCTCTTTCTTTCTTTCTTTCTTTCTTTCTTTCTTTCTTTCTTTCTTTCTTTCTTTCTTTCTTTCTTTCTTTCTTTCTTTCTTCTTTCTTTCTTTCTTTCTTTCTTTCTTTCTTTCTTTCTTTCTTTCTTTCTTTCTTTCTTTCTTTCTTCTTTCTTTCTTTCTTTCTTTCTTTCTTTCTTTCTTTCTCACCATTAACCTCTCCTCTCCCTTCTCCCCTCCCCCTTCCTCTCTCCTCCCTTCCTTCCTCCCCTCCCCCATCCCTCCCTCCCTCCCTCTTTCTTTCTTTCTTTCTTTCTTTCTTTCTTTCTTTCTTTCTTTCTTTCTTTCTTTCTTTCTTTCTTTCTTTCTTTCTTCTTTCTTTCTTTCTTTCCTTCCTTCCTTCCTTCCTTCTCCTTCTCCTCCTTCCTTCCTTCCTTCCTTCCTTCCTTCCTTCCTTCCTTCCTTCCTTCCTTCCTTCCTTCCTTCCTTCCTTCCTCCCTTCCCTTCCTCTCCTCCCCTTCCTCTCCTCCCTTCCTCCTCCCCCATCCCTCCCTCCCTCCCTCCTTCTTTCTTTTCTTTCTTTCTTTCTTTCTTTCTTTCTTTCTTTCTTTCTTTCTTTCTTTCTTTCTTTCTTTCTTTCTTTCTTTCTTTCTTTCTTTCTTCTTTCTTTCTTCCTTCCTTCCTTCCTTCCTTCCTTCCTTCCTTCCTCCTTCCTTCCTTCCTTCCTTCCTTCCTTCCTTCCTTCCTTCCTTCCTTCCTTCCTTCCTTCCTTCCTTCCTTCCCTCCTTCCCTCCTTCCCTCCTTCCCTCCTTCCCTCCTTCCCTCCTTCCTTCTCTTCCTTTTTCCCTTCCCTTCCCTTCCCTTCCTCCCTTCCCTTCCCTTCCTTTTTCCCTTCCCTTCCCTTCCCTTCCCTTCCCTTCTCTTCCCTTCCCTTCCCTTCCCTTCTCTTCCCTTCCCTTCTCTTCCTTTTTCCTTCCCTTCCCTTCCCTTCCCTTCTCTTCCTTTTTCCCCTTCCCTTCCCTTCCCTTCCCTTCTCTTCCTTTTTCCCTTCCCTTCTCTTCCTTTTTCCCTTCCCTTCCTTCCCTTCCTTCCCTTCCTTTCCTTCCTTTCCTCCCTTCCTTCCCTTCCTTCCTTCCCTTTTCTTCTGAGGGAATTGAGATTAAATGACTTGCCCAGGTCACACAGCTAGGAAGTGTTAAGTGTCTGAGGTCAGATTTGAACTCAGATCCTCCTGACATCAGGGCTGATGTTCTATTCACTGTGCCATCTAGCTGCCCAGCTAAAATGTGCTTTCTATAATTTCAACTTTGGAGAGTGCCCCAATGGAAAAATTCAATATATTCAAATAGATTTATTGGCAGGTCAAAATGAAAATAAATGAGACATACTCCCTTTTCCCCTGGATTATATAATCTGTTGCTGGGGCAATGATATATACATAAAGAAGTTATCTAGTATAATTGGAAAAAAAAGGCAGTTGATAAAGAGTCATAGACAGAAGACCAATTGAGAGAATCTGAGAGTACCTAAGTCAACCCCCTAATTTTTAGTTGAGGAAATTTAAATCTAGGGAGGCGAATTGACTTCTTGAGGTCACAGACATAGCAAATAGTAGTATAGGAACCCAGCTCCTCTGACTCAGGGGCATGCTATAGTTAAAATTTGAAGCCAGGGCTCCCTTTCCTCAAAAGTATTTGAACCACCTGAATGACCATTTATTGGGCATGCAATAATGGAAACTATTTTTCATCTAAGAGTTAAAATAGATGATTTTTGAGATACTTTCTAAGTCAAATTTATTAGTGAATCTAAGGTTTTTATGATTGCATTTCCAATGCTCTTTTGCTATAGCTCTTTTGACAGTGCTAAGAAAAGCTGGGTCTGAATGCTCCCTGCTAATTATCAATTAGCTTTTAGCTATGTGACTTTGGGATTGTGAGGACCGTCCAAGATCTTTGATGAAGAGCTATAATAATACCTCTTATAAATTTCTCCTTTTCCTTGTTTCTGGCCTTGTTTTTTGGAATCTTGTGTAAACACCTTGTAGACGAGGCTCTTTAGCAATTACCAGCAAGCCATTTATTTTACCCTATTAGAACTTGACCCTCCCTGATGAAATTAGAAATAGTGTTCGATTACTTATTGGACCCTAGTTCCCTTCATCCCCCCACCCAATCCCTCTATCCATAAACACCACTTAATAGATCTGAGGTAAAAGCACTGATTTAATTGCTACAAAAATCATGGTTTCTCTGTAGGGATTAAGTGCTCTATTAGAAGAAAGTGACAGGAAACCAAATGTTCCATATATTGACCAGATGTATTGATGGAAAGTTTGGGCAGTTTGCCTGTGATAAGTCTAAGGTCAGTGGTTCAAAAGAAACTACATGAACCTCTCTACCTCTTTCTTTTGTGGCCTGAAGCTGTTCTGTGTGGCATTTGAAGGCCCTTATAGGTAACATAGGTTACCCAGGTTCAAACTACCTTTCCAGTTTTATTAGACATTGTAGGATGTAATTTAGGGTCCCACCAAGCTGGTATTTTTGTTGTTTCTCATGCAAGGCACTTATTTCATTCCCCATGCTCTCATAGCCCAATATGGCCCCTTGAATAAAGGACTCTTCCTCCTGTCATCTGTCTCTTAGAGCCTCTTATTTCCTTCAAAACTCATAGAAAACTCAATCTCCTAGAAAAGATCCTTTTCACACTATCCCCGACTTCTAATGTTTATGCTCATAAAATTACTTTACTTTTGTATATATTCTGCATAAATATTTATGTGTGCTATCCAGGTGTGACCCACCTTTTCTATTTCTGTTTTTGTCTTTTGGCTAGGGCTGTCTAACTCATTACAACATGCAATTGCTTTGGTAAATCAGGGTGATTCCTCAGAAGAATGGTCATGTGTTGAGACCCTGGATATCTTAGAATCAGCTGGAGTCAGGATAAGCAAAAGTCGTTATTCTTGGTCTTTTGGGGTCACTCTCAAGGGATTAGATATAGGGAATCTCTACCCCTCCTTCCTCTCTCTCCATCACCAAAGGAATGAATCCATCTCATCCTCCTACTCCACTCACTGATCTCACTTCCCCTTCTTTGTCCACACCCACCAGATCAAGCCAACACAGAATAGTTAAGTAGGGTCATCCTCCAAACATGTTAATAGAGAATTGTCCAATTGGTAATTAGCCTCAAGTGCTAGGTTACCTTGCATCTGCTCAGTTGTAGCCCTTTACAGTCATGTGGCTACAATTCACTTTCAAAGTTCAAGGAAATAGCCCTGATGTGAGAGGAAACATGTTTTTATTCCCAATTGTAACTCCTGAACTCCCACTGGTATACTGCCCATGTACACACATCTGTGAGGATGAAACTTGTAAGGATTGGATCTGGAACTTTAGTAAAAAAGAAGTTAAAAACAAGAAAAAGTCTCACTCATTAACCTGGGTCATATTTTCTAACCAATATAGCATTTAGAGAGTACAAAATAGAGAAAATGGGCTCATGAGACATGAAAAATGAAAAACAAACAACAGAGTCTCAGCTAGATCATAACTCTGGACTACAAAACTGATTGTTTTTATCTCTTTAAGGATTTCCTATGACATATGGCCCTGTTCTTAAAAGTTCTACCGCTCTCAGGCTGTTAAACAAGTATGGGGTCTATGGAAAATTACAATTCTTGGCTGGGTGCCGAGACAGTGCTAAGCAATTTTAGCACAATTCTGCCATTATAGTCTCAGCAAAAACAAACAACAAAAACAGAATTCCACAAACAAACAAAACAATTTCCTTCAACCTGTGTCCTTATGAAGCTAGATATATCTACTCTCTGGATTTTTAGTTGTTTCCCCTTTTCAACCTGTAGATTTCAGTAAAGAGGACAGCAGCCTTTCCCCAGCCAGCTCTTCAAACACAGTGGTTTCTACTTTCTTTCAAACAGCTCCCAGCACCAGAGAATTCCTTTAATCAAATCAGTTCCCAGAGGAGCCGAAGATCCTGTCTTCAGTCAGCTTTCAAGCCATTGCTGGCACTAAACAACCCTTTGCCAAGGATCTCTTAAAATTAGCAAGGATTCTGTTTTCCCTAACCAACTCTCAACATCTCCTTTCCTTTAATCAGCTTTCAGCAACAGAGACTGTCTTCCCATCTCTCAGTTAGGGAAAAGGACAGGAGAAGTAATGGTCGTGATAATGAAGTGCAGACTAAATTTTTCTCCATTTTCACTTCAGCTGGTGTTCTCTTTCTCTGCTTTTGTCTTAGCTTTGCCTTTTCTGGTTTCTGTGATTCTCCTCTCTGAGATTCTTCTTGTCTTCTCTGCTAGCTTTTAGTCTGGGACTTTTGGGTATCCATCTACCTTAGTTCATTATTAGTGTGAGATACATCTCTTCATTGATAGAAAAGTACAAATCCATATTTCTGTCAAGTTTGGCCTAAACAGTGAATGTAAAATGTTCCCATAATCCCTAAAATTTTTCTTTGATTCAGATTTTCTCAGCAATAAATTCCACATTGCTGGAAACTGTCATATTCAAATTAGCTGCTGGGAAACAAGGCGACAGAGCCATTTCTAGCATCACTCAATACCTTTGTTTTGGATTGTTTTCATTCAAGTTCTCAGAACAGTCTGTATTTTTTTCTCAAGTTATTTTTTCTTGGTATCACATATGGCCTTTTCCCACCCTTTTTGGTAAAAACAACATGCATATAAGAAGAGATCAGTGTCTTAAGTGTACATGTTATTTCTTTGGATTTGACTGGTTTTTCAAGAAAAGAACCCAGTTGACTTTTGTCTTAGTGTCTCCGTTGCCTAACACCGTGCTGGGCACACAGTAATAAATGCTTGTTGATTCACTATTTGAAAGAAGAAATAAGAAATGAAGAGGCATGAGCTAAATAGAAGAATCAGAAAAGGATACAAGTAGTTAAAAATAGAGTCCAATTTGATTTCAGCATAAGATTGTGAATAAGAGTCAAATAGTTTGGAGGTTTGCTATTATTGTTGTCAATTGTTTTCACTCTTCATGACCCAAAGTTGGGGTTTTCTTGACCAAGATTTGAGTAATTTGTCATTTACTTCTCTGGCTCATTTTTTACAAATTTGGAAGCCAAAGCAAATTGGGTTAAGCAGCTTGTATAGGGTCCCAGATTTGAGGCTAGACTGAACTCAGAAAGATGAACCTTCCTGACTCTAGGAAAGGCAATTTATTCCCATATTACCTGCATGCCCCAGGTTACAGGTTACTTTATCAATGTGGCAATGTAATGTTTTTTAAATCTTTTAAAATGAATGTCTTTAAAGAGCTCAGGACTCTGACCAATGGTATATCCACTCATGATTTAAGAGAATTGATAGGGAACATGTCACCTGACTTTGTACTAAGGCACAGTTGAACATAAATGCAAAATGAGACACTTTCAGAACTTATGTAATGCTTTATTTTCACTTGACACTTTCTTTCAATGAGGGAGAGTTCCATTAGAAGAGAAGGAGCTATTAAAAATTGATAGTTGTATAAAACCAAGATTCTTAATGAAATATTTTTAAAGACTTAAAGTATTTTCCTAGTCAATTAAAATAAAACCTGAAATAATTACAAAGCTCTGGGAATTATTTCTTTTTTTCCTGATTACTTGGGTTTTCTGGTTTATGTGATTGTACAAAGCTCCATAAATTTAGAACTTAGAAAGGAACTCAGAGTTCATGAAGTCTAATCTTTCATTATTCAAATAAAAAAAAAAACAAAACAAAACAAAAAAACAACAACCACAACAACAACAACAACAACAACAAAAACAAAACTGAGGCATTGTAACATGCCCTCCTGGCAGTTACAATTACTAGTCTGTCCTAGGCCCAACAGAGTACCTTTGACCACTGACCTTTGCAGTGTCAACTCTACCCGGCTCGCCTCCTCTGAGGCCTTCAAAGGTCTCTGGCCACAATTTCTTGAATCTATAGTTTAATAACCAGTAGCACACTCAAGAACAGTGTAATGTTAAAAGCCTTTATCATACCTAGTCACATAATGCCCTGACTTGTCAGCTCCCTAGTGAACACCTGGTCTGAAGACCCATGTGTTCTCTACCAAACTCCTTACCTTTCGGCTATCCATCAGCTTGGCTCGGCTACCCCAGGCTAGGGAGCCAGGTTAAAGAGAGCGACTGCTGTCTGCAGTGGACTTATAAAGGGCCTGTGAGGTCACACACACGGCCAACCAGTGAGCCGTCACCCATTACGAAGCTATCTCAATATGGCCAAGATCCACCCACAGGGCAGTCCTATATCCACAGAGAATACTTCTGGGCCACTCAAATCTCCTTTTGTTCTGTGCCTGCCCATTTAAAGGGCCCTTACAAAGCATAGGTCACATAGTAAATACATGTAGGAATTCAAGCTTGTCAAAGGAAATCTTGGAAGGGAAGATTCGAGAGTGTCAAATTAAGACAGAAATTCACCTGAAATCTCCTAAATCTCCTCTAAGCAACTTTAAAATAATGTCTCTGATCAGAAACAAGAAAAGAACCTGACCATAGAAAATTATTGTGGTGAAAGGGAAGATCAAGACACAAATTTAGAAAAGGACAACAAAGTCAAGACAGCCATAAGCAAAACTTTAGAATTCAAGCCTTCCTTCTTTATTTCATGCTTAATATTCTATCCAGTACATTGTACTGGTTTAAAGTTGTTCCAGAATTCTTCTTTAAAATTCAATCTAGTTTATCTGTCATGACAAATCTAGACATTTTGATGTTACTAAGCATTAAGATTTTAGGAGCATATCCTCAAAATTCATCTTTTAAAAAGAGAAAAGAAAAGAAAATGGGAAAGCACCATATAGAGCTTATATTTTGTTGGAAAAATTAAGTCTCGTGACACTTTAAAATATGGAAAAGGCTTACTAAGTTATTTTCGAATAATTCATGTGTTATTTTCAGCATGACTGTATTTTAATATTTCAGTTTGTGTCATTATATTTTAAAACGTGCTTGAAAGTGTATCAGAGAAGTAAAAACTACATATTATGAGACTTCTGAGGAAGAAACAGTCACTGAATTTGTGAAGGTATTATGGAGGATTTGGGGTTTAGAAAATGCTGTGAATAGAATCTTGGAAACTGCTGCACCTTCACTGACTCCAATCTGCTCTATGCTATTCAGGAACATTTTTAGTTGTTGTTCAGCACTTAATATATAGTAGTCACAAAGTAGTTACTTCATCTTTTCATTGATTGGTTATCTTAAAATTCTAATATGCTTCTAGTGATGTTTTGGGACTAAAGTTCATGGATTATAATGAAAGCAGAAAAATCCAAATGGCAATTGACAAAAAGGTCAGTGGAATGATGAGTGGGAATGTAAAAGAGGATCAAATCCTATCCCTACCTCCCTTTTGGAGATAAGTAAACTGAAATCCAGAAAGATTAATTGATTTCTCTAAAATCAGACAGATGAAAGCATTAGGATTATAATATCTAATAAATGTCAATTTAGATCTTCTTAATTTTAAACTCAAGGAGCTATTCATTCCTATTCTGGAATATTGGAGTCAGGAAGATCTCAATTGACATTCTTTGGATCTTTACTAGTTGAATAACCTGAACAAATCAGTTAAGCTCTGTGAGCCTCAGTTTCCTCATCTGTAAAAAGAAAAGGCTAGACTCAATGGTCTGTTAAGAAGCCTTCCTGTTTTACATCTATGATCTTATAGTTTAACTACAGAACAAGTCAGATTATTCTTTCAAGAAATCAGATTTTGCAGCTGTTCATTTTAATCTAATCACAGGCTTGTGGATGAGTATTTGAGGGGTTCCCAAAAGATCCACTATAGTTACAGGGAGAGTGGAAGAGCAAAATGAAAAGAAGAGTAATTTGGAAAATCTGGATTTTTGTCACAGTTTGGCCACTAACTATTCTGGTTAACTTAAATATTTTAATGAAAATCAATGAAAAATTATTGAGTATTTAATAAATTTAAATGATATACTTCTATGCTGCAGAAACCAAATGGGGTAAAGTCTTTCTAAGAAAACAAAACAAACGTCTTTCTAACAAAACAAAACAAAACAAAACAAAAAGAGTACATATTTTGCTGAGGAATATAATGTGCTAACAGAGAATTAAATACTATATATGTTGAGGATGAATAGACAACCAGGTAGTATAATCCATAATGTTGGACTTGGAAAAGGATAGACCTGACTTTGTATCCAAAGTTTGTAGCCAAACACTGGTTATTTGACCCTCTAAAAAATCACTTATTCTCTTTCAAACTCGTTTTTTTGTCTGTAAAATGGATATGTCATTATATTACTTAAATCATAGTGTTGTTATATCAATAGATTATGCATATACCCTTATGCATTATATGTATGCATACATATTCCATACATGTGTATATGTACATTTCTTTACTTATATATGTATATAAAATATCTTGATTGATTATATAACATTATAGACTCATTTGATTTTCACATCCACATTCATATGTGTGTATATATATTATATGTATATATATTATATGTGTATATATATATGTAATAAATGGGGTATAGTAGATGACATATAGAGCTCATGCTATATGTGTTGCATATGCACATGTGACAGACATATGCACACATGTGTGTGAACAAAGAACAAAGATTATACACTTCATCCTATATCTATATATCCAATCTACTAAATATTTTTACAAGTGTTCTCTCATTGGTGCTCACAAAAGCCCTGTGATGCTCTTATTATTTACAATTTACAATTGAGAAAACTGAAGGAAACAGTTATTTGTATATGTACATCTGTGTATATCCATATATATATATAATACATATATATATATACATAGACATATGCATGTATGCATACATGTATGCACACACACACACACACACTTATAAATTCCCTTTTAAATCTTGAAACTGTATCTAAACTATATCAACTTGCCAACCCGGACAATGAGAGAACTCAGAGACGACATATCTTATAAGAGTGGAATCTGATCTTGTTATAAGCAAAGGATTCTAAAAGGTACAGGTGAGTGAGTAAGTAACTTCCTCTTACTAGCTCTTAAATTCACAAGGTATAAAATAAAACATTGTACTAGATAAACTCAAAGGTGATCTTGCAGTGCTGATATTCTATTATTGTTTTGATGTTCTGAGCAGTTTAACTGCATCTGTAATATTTGAGATCAAACATATCTCTACTGTACTGGCAAAACATCATTCCAAAGAAGAGTTTCATCTTATTTCTCACTTAGCTTGAGATGCTCAAGAGGGCCTATCCTCTTTGAACTGATATATATGGAGAGTGGTGGGATAGGGCAAATGTTCATTGCTGCTCTCCTCATTAAATGAATAAATTGAGGGCTTCATAGTCTTGGGAAGTTAATCTATTTTTTTCACTTCTCATAAAATGTACTTCTTTATATTAACTGTTTCTGGAGTATGGTTGTATTAGTAAGTGCTATTCAGTTATTTACTTTGCATTGCCAACAACAAAGCCTTGCAGGTAGATGTATATTGTGTCTTCACAAAATAAGCTGACAGATTTTCCTGTAGGTCACACAGGAATTAGTTAGGGAAGTTAGGGGTGATTTCTTTATTTTTATCTTCTAATTATTGCATTAATGACTAATGATACACTTGTTTTATTATTTTTGGTTTTTTCCCCCCCAGGAAAAAATTCAATAGTACAATTTCCCCCCTTATTTTTTAAAATGTCAAATTCTGTAATTAAATGAGGATCTATCTAAAAAAAATCAGTGGTCAATTAATCAGTAAAAAACAATTTATGGCACTCAGCATATATCAGACATTATACTAAATAAAGCCAATCTATGAACTTCAAAAGATCATGTTCTTTTAAATTTTTTTCAGGGATATTCTAATGAAAGAGAAATAAGTTTGTAAGTAAATAGTGATATCTATCACTGATATGACATTTAAGACTTGCAAGTATGCTCACATATATCTCATTTATTTTTAAAGCAATCATGTAAGGTAAGTGATGCTATTAAATCCATTTTATAAATGAGGAAACTGAGGCTGAGAGAAACTAAGTACCTTGTTCTGAGTTCAAATGCCAAGACATGAAATTGGAAATTATTTGTTTTTAAGTCCAGCACTCTATCTACTATGCCATCTGTAAAACATATATAAATACATATATGGCATCACTTAATCCTGGGGAAAAGACACTGCAGAAGATAGAATTTGAGCTGAGTTTGGAAGAAAGATAGGAATATGGGGAGATGAAAGAAAACATTCCAAATATAGGGAATACTCAATGTAAAAGACAGCTAGAGGGTTGATTTACTGTTCTACTTGAGGACTATCAAAAATGTCAATTTTGCTCTATTATTTGAATGTATAGAGTTTAGCAAAGTTTAAAGGATTGGTAAAATGGCAGGTTGTGAAGAGATTTAGATGCCGAAGAGAAACCTTCATACTTTATCATGAAAGTAATAGATAACATTTGGAGTTTATTGAGTAAAGGAGTGGTATAGTCATTAACACTTTAGAAAAATCACTGTAGCAGCTGAATGGCGGGAAAATTGGAGTAGAAAGGGAAGAATGAAGTAAAATTCTGTGATTGAAGCTTTTGGCGATTGTCCATCTTCATGGAGTCATAAGATTATCACCAAAACAGCTGTTCCATTTAATTAATTTACTAATTATGGTAGCATATATTGTGACCAGGGTATGACAATGATCAAAGGAAGGCATGTAGGACAGTGAGATGTTTGAAGGAATGGGGGATATTTGCTGTGCTGAGAAGAAGGCATAGCTGGATATTTTAGCTATATTCAAATAGGAGAGCTATGGTGAGGAAGAAGAATTGCTATTTTGGTTCCGAGAGAACAGGGCACAAAGGATACCTATTCCTGAGAGTGGGATACTTCCCAGCAATTGCCACTGTCCCAAAGTAGAACAGATTGCTTTGGGATGGGCTTGATTTCCCTTAGCAGAGGTCTTCAAGCAGAAGCTGAATAACCACTTTGTCTAAGAGAGTCAATTAGTGTTCAGAACCATGACTGGGTGAAAGTAACGACTACTTGAACTTTGGCAAGGAAAAAGGTCACTTCATTTTTCAGAGATTTCAGAGGAAAAGAAGCCAGAAAAGGTGATATCAAGGGGTTTTGAGATGAAGAAAATAGGAGAAAAGAGAGCACATTAGATGAGCTCAATTTTCTCCATAATAAGCAAGGTATTCAGCTGACAGAAGGAAAGAATGAAAGTTGGAAACTTGGAGAGAGAGAGAATATTTGTGATTGTTTGGGGACAGGAATATAAAGATTTCCTTGCTGTGTGAGGGTCCATTTGAAGTCAGGAATACGGTCAATATGGTTGAGAGATTGGATCAACTTGCTTTTTTTTTTTTTTTTCCTTCTGTTGAGGCAATTGGGTTAAGTGACTTGTCCAGGGTCACACAGCTAGGAAGTGGTAAGTGTTTGAGGTCAGACTTTGAACTCAGGTCAGGAGCACTTTAGGGCTGGTACACTATCCACTTCACAATCTACTTTCTTTACGTAGGTTTGGCAAGAGATGAATGGTGATAGGATAAGTGACAATGCATTTGACAACAGGAGCTGTCTGAAATTGAAATGCCTCTGTATCTATGATCCTCCAACTTTTACAATCTATTTTTACATCAAAGGTTTTGTGATTTTATTTCTCTTTTATACTCTTTTGCAGTATGAATATAGTGTTTGGCACATAGGTATTCTATAATCTACAGATACATTAATAAATATTTTTGGCAAATTTGGAGATTTTCTAGGAGTCAGGAAGATCTCAGTTCAAATCTGGACCTAAATACTTACTAGTTATGCAACCCTGTGATAGACACGTAACCTTGTTTGCCTCAGCTTCCTCATCTGCAAAATGAGCTAGAGAGGGAAATGGTAAAACACTTCAGTATCTTTGCCAACAATATCCAAAATGAAGTTGTGATGAGTTGGAAACAACTTATAAACAACAATCAAGTTTGTAATTGAATGACCATATTCATGAGTTTTATTTCATGATGTTTGAACCAAGGGACAGAACATAATATGAGTCTGGGGATTTGTCAGGTTCTCTTGAGAATGTATTTTCCTTTGAAGGAGGATTTCTGGCACAGTGGAGAGAGCACCAGCTGTGAAGTCAAGAGGACCTGAGTTCAAATCTGCCCTCAGACACTTAATACTTCCTTGCTCTGTGACCCTGGGCAAGTCACTTAACCCCAATTGCCTCAGCAAAAAAAAAAATGAAGGAGGATTTCAATGGGTTTTTAATTCACATAACTATATTTGGAATGATCTTAAGGGTCAGAGAGTCAAACTCCTTTTTATGAAGAGGAAACTGAGTCTGAAGAAGTTTAAAGGACTAAAAGTCAAACATATAAAAAGATTTGTTTTTAAATAAACAAAGGACAAATTTATTGCTTTAAAATCCAGTATTCTTTGTATTGTACCATAATAAGTTCTAGGGTTGGAGGTTCCAGTTGACTTCTATTTGGACTCAGAGCTAGTCTTCCATCATTTATCAAATGTGGACAAAAAATTCTGTTTATTGAGGAGGGAGAAGTTAAGGGAGATTATAAAAGAAAACGATAACCCCAGGATCTCAGTTTCCTCAACTATAAAATGAAATAATTAGATAAAATGATATTATGATCTTTTAAACTCTAGATCTATGAATCTGAGTCTATGATCTCAGATTATTTTATCAAATAAAAAGGGTAATGTATGTGTATGTGTGTATATATTTATTTGTGAGTATTGGAAGGACCGATGACTTGTGGATCATTATATTTCACTTTATCTCTTTTTCTGCTACAGTTTTGTCAATAAGAAGGAGATAAAACTTAATTTCATCTTTCTTGCTACCTGTCTGCAATCAGTCCGGGGTCATATCAGTGACATCTTTCTCTCATTAGCAAAGAGTCTTCTTAAGGAAACAGCTCAGCAACTGTCAAGGCGATGCCAAAATGAGGCATTGATTTGTTGATTTGTGGTCAAGGTGGTCAATTTACCATGCTAATGGAATCCCCCAATTGTCAGGGACCTGAAGGAGTTCATGTCCCTGTCAAACAGTATTGAACTTGTACTCACCATCCTGAATGATAGAGAGTGAAAAGTGCAACCCTCCTGTTGACCTCAAACTTCTCTCCTTTCCTGGCTAGTTTTGCCATTGAATAAGTCCAACTGCCATCAGACAAAGTGGATGATGTTGCGGTTTGTTAAAAAAAAAATTCCCTTAGTTGGAAAGGGCCAAAGAAGCTATCTTGTTCAATCCTTCAATATCTCAGATGAAAAAAATGAGACTTAAGAAAATTAAATAAGTTGCCCAAGGTCATATAGATATCAGACTCAGAATTTGAATCTGGTTTCTGTGACTTCATAGCCAGTTCCTGTTCCATTATATTGGTGAATCCCTAAGACTGCTCTTGAGGCTAGTGGTATAGGCCTGGCTTATTAATTTTGTCACTCAATGAACTGCAATGGAGGAGGACTAAATCCAAGCTCTTACATTTCCAACATTCATATTCTACTCTTTCCCAATTTCCAACATACCCAATTGGTATTCTCAGTCATTTTTTTGCAAACTGTCCACGAGGAAGGAGTGTGGTGTTGACTTTGGAGTCAACAGAGGAATAGAATTAAAACCTTAGCTCTATTACTTACTTTGAGCTACCTTGGGTTACTCACCACCTGTTTGGGACTCAGTTTTCATCTCTGTAAAATAAAAAGCTCAAACTTCATGGGCTTCTACGTATAAGTATATGAAGTTTTAACTGGAACGTTCTGATGCAAGTCCAGTTGTATCATCCTGGGAATCCTCAAGTCCAACCAACATCTAAGCAGGAATCCCCTCTAACTTACAAAGGCTTTCCAATTCTCTTGTCAATCAAGATTGTCAAATTTTCCACATCAAAACTTCAAAATAAACAGTAAAACTACTATCAACCTCCTTCTTTCTATTTCAGACTTTTGGAAGACTGAGGAGGGGAGAAAGTGATAAATATTCAAACAAATTCTGTAGTAATGCATGAAATTACTCCTTAGTACTAGTTAGATTTTAAGGAAGTCGCAGAAGGCGCTGAGGTCCATTTTGCATATTTGAGCAGAAGGGGTGACTCTTTCAAAATATTGTCAGTATTAATCCAAATTAATGCCGAAAGAACATTCACATTATTTGTTTCTAACACTGTCAAATGGTAGACATGAACACCTGAAAGTAGGTTTAAAAAAAAAAAAGAGTAGCACCTTGTATTTGGACTGGTCAGTGTGAAACTAAAGCCACTTGTGGGACTCATTTATTCCATACCATCTGGGATACCAATATCCTGTATCTGGAGATGTCTTCAATTGATCCTTTCAGGGAAAGATTTATGGAATTACACAAAAGCTGAATGAGTGTTAATTCATCAAGGTGATTCAATTGAAGCCAGACTGATGGGAATGGAGGGGGAGGGGGACAACTTCAGAAGTGCCAGAAAGAGGTAGGGATACAGCCAAAAAGTGGGACAGACACCATGTGCCACCTACTGGTCAAACTCGTCATTCTAGCTCTTGAGCAAACAACAACAACAATAAAGGGGAAAAGAAGAAAATAGTGTATCATAATCTGCCAGAAATATAACTACAATAGGTCTACTGTGCCTTTGTCCCAGGGAGCAAATGTACTAAATGAAACAAAACTTTCTTCCTTGTTAGCAACAATAGTTAAGTAAAATAGGAAGATCTCAGATGACAGCCACATGTTAGTTTACTTCCTGACCTCAACTTATATTTCCTAGGATTTCTATCTCTCTGATATAGAGTTTATTTCTGGTGCTAAAATTGCTAGTTTCAACTCTGCTGACTGAAACATTAAAGATTTAGCCCATGTCAAATAATGGTGGCTATCATATCTATTTGCCAGCTCCAGAGTTGGGACAAGTTAATAGTCTTATGTGGCAGAGGAATATTGTTCTAGAAGATGAAATTCCTTTCACAAACTTTCCTGAGTGGAGAAGATAGAGAGAAGGAAAGGGAGACAGAGGCACACAAATGGAGATAGACAAACAGATTCAAAGAGAGAGAGAGAGAGAGAGACAGAGAGAGAGAGACAGAGAGAGACAGAGAGAGACAGAGAGAGACAGAGAGAGACAGATACAGAGACAGAGATAGAAACAGAGAGAGAGAGACAGAGGCACACAAATGGAGGTAGACAAACAGATTCAAAGAGAGAGAGAGAGAGACAGAGACAGAGATAGAAACAGAGAGAAAGAGAGAGAGACAGAGATAGACAGAAAGAAAGTGAAAACATAAGAATAAATATAGACCTGATATGTAGAAAGAAATGTAGAAAGACCTGACAGTTTTTTCTTTAAATTTTATCTTTTTATGCTTTAAATACTAATCTGTAAACATATTGTATGGTTTCTCTAGTATAAGATCCTTGGTTGAGAGCAGTCACTACCTTAGCATAATACTCTAGTCTTGTATTATCAATATTTTAATCATAGAAGGCTCTAATAAATGTTTGCTATGTTACATTGAAAGAAAATTTGGCTTTTTACTAGAAAAGTTTGTGGGAACAGATCAGGAAGAAGACAGAATTTAGAACAAATTAAAATCAAATGTATGTAGAAAGGTTTAATGTAGTAAAAGTGATTGAATGTGTAGAAAATCAATTTGATAAAACTTGGAAGAGATCAAGGAAAACTTGAAGAATTTCAAGGATCAGATACTCATACTTCCATCTTAAAAAAGAAACAGAATTAGATTAGGGAACCATGGAGATGTTATAAGAAAGATTAAGGGAAATCAAAGTGGATTAAAGAGTTGGAATGAAGAAGTAAACCAAAAAAAAAAAAAAAAAAAAAAAAAGATAAGGGGAGAGGAGAAGCTAGATATTAGTGATGAGGTAATAGGGAACCTCAAAATGATGAGGTAACTTGAATCAAATCATGAGGTAAATACCTAATAATGAGGTATATACCTCAATAGGATTAAGTGAGGTCTAGTGGCAGGATTCGGGGTACAGGGAGTCACATGGAGCTCCCCTGCAACCCCCTTAGGATTCGGCACAAGGATACAAAGTTAAATCAGGTCTAGTGGCGATGAGAGTCCCCTGTAAATGAATTTACAGGCCGAAAACCTAGATGGGTAAAAGATGTTTATTGCAGGGTTTGGAAGCAAGGTTAAGGTCTGGTTAGTAAAAGGCATTAGATAGAGGAAGATATACACCAAAAGCGGCGGGGACAGAGAATCTCTGATGGGAGCATCTTGGCTGGCATCTTTCAAATCTCTGAACCAAAGATGGTTCTAGCTTTGCTCTTTTTATCTGCTTGAAGAAGCAATGGGCGGAGCTCAGGTTAATTCCTAGAAGGCCAGATTTTTGGCGGGCTTTATCCAAGCCAGCTCATATCCAGTGGGAGGCTGGGTACAAGCCCAGACTAGTTTGACCAGATCTTGTATCAAAGGTCCAAGTCCCAAAGGAAGTTGGAGATCAAACAAGGAACATCAAGGGTCTACCACCCTCAACATTAGGACAGGGCAAAGTAATGGGGGTGGGAGGACAATAAACAGTAAAAGGGTTGGATACAATGATGGAGTAGATTGATAGGAACTAGTAGAAGACACAAAATTTGGTTTATAATCAAAGGAGAGGTGAATGTGACTGTGACAATGGCATTGTCATTGAGACTCAGGAAGAGAATTTGAGGTAGATGGTCAAATTTTAGAGGACAGATAATGATTTAGATAATTGTTTAATATGTGCTGTTAAGTATTTTATAACTAGTTCTCTTATGCTGATAAACTTTTAAATTTAATGTAAAAAGTTTAATCTTCACTCAAACATTTTCTTCATTTTTTTATTGAGTCCAGACAATCAGCAAGACAGTCAGCCAATAGCAATCATGTAGTTGTTGCCAATTACTGAGGTGTGAGAATGCTCACACTGTAAAAGAGCTCAACTATTCCTAGTTGGTTTTAGCTGGATCCAGTTCTAGTTCCAAACATCCATTAATAGTTTCAAGAAAAAAGGCTGAAAATCCAAAACAATGAGAAGACCAGAAAATTGTGCAATGACTTGTGTCAACGTGTGTGACAAATCTTAGTTCCAAGTGTAGGCTGGATGCTATCTACAAGAGGTGATGAAAATCTAAGCATAACTTTTTGCACTTGAGATTGTTAGAGAGAATTAAGGACTCCTAAAGGGAACAGGTGCCAATCTTCAATTGGAAAAGTTTGTGAAGTGGAGCACAAGAGGCTTAACCCTTGTCAAGATGATTGGATATAGTTAAAAAAAGGGAAAAGGACAGCAGCAGAGTTAGAACTTAAAAAAAAAACAAAAACATTTGTGGAAATTCCTGAAGAGGAGAATGTTTCACATTTTTAGGAGGAAGAAGTTGCTTGTTCTTCTAAGAAAGTAGTAATAGATCACTAAATAAATCAAGTAAGAGGTGATCTCCTAATGAAGAGAGGAAGAAGAAGAGTCGTAGTTGATAATTCCCTATTAAAGGGTCCAAGGGCATTTATTTATTGACATAGTAATAATGAGAGAGACAGAAATATGGAAGGACCAAAAATAGACAGAGATACACAGAAATATATATACAAGGCAGAAGGGCAGAGAGAGACAGACAGAGAGACAGACAGAGAGACAGAGAGACAGAGAGACAGAGGAAGAGACAGAGAGAGACAGATATACAGAGAGAGACAGAGACAAAGTCAGAGAGAGAGTCAGAGACAAAAGAGAGATAGAGACAGAGAGACATACAGAAAGAGAGAGAAACTGAATTTCTCTGCTAAAAGCAATACAGCCAATGACATCTTCTTTTTCGGGGGGATAATTTCCTTCTTCAAAATGTGGGAAATTAATAAGGAGAAATTCCATTTTGAAAGTAATTGCTAGCAAGAGGGAGGAACTGATTGCCA
This sequence comes from Sminthopsis crassicaudata, assembly GCF_048593235.1. Classification (NCBI taxonomy): domain Eukaryota; kingdom Metazoa; phylum Chordata; class Mammalia; order Dasyuromorphia; family Dasyuridae; genus Sminthopsis; species Sminthopsis crassicaudata. The sequence continues at coordinate 231,051,487 of NC_133622.1, read as the reverse complement.
AGATGGAAAGGAGGTAAACATTGAGGGAAAGTGCCCACTATGAAGTGACCTCAAGTTTATGAGAAAAGTTGGGAGGAAAACTGAACATAGTTTGACATGCACCCAAGATTTTTTTTGGGAAAAAAAACAACTTCAATGAATTCAGAGAAAAGATAAAGCAATGTCATGGACAAAATTGCTTTAGACTAATGCCCGGTTGAAATGAAATTTGCTCAAGAATGATATTTAAAGGAGAAGCAACAGTTCCAATGGGAAGGGAATGTGTTTATTTTAGAAATAACTATGGTGATGCACAGGCATCTAATCGATTAACTTAATTTTATTTATTTATTTTCTTTTTTAAAAATTAATTTTATAATTATAACATTTTTGACAGTACATATGCATAGGTAAATTTTTTTACAACATTATCCCTTTACTCCCTTCTGTTCCAAATTTTCCCCCTCCTTCCCTCCACCCCCTCCCCTAGATGGCAGGCATTCCCATACATATTAAATATCTTATAGTATATCCTAGGTACAATATATATGTGCAGAACCGAATTTTGTTGTTGTTGTTGTTGTTGCAAAGGAAGAATTGTATTCCAAAGGTAAAAATAATCTGGGGAGAAAAACAAAAAATGCTCACAGTTTACACTCATTTCCCAGTGTTCCTTTTCTGGATGTTACTGATTCTGTCCATCATTGATCAATTGGAATTGGATTAGCTCTTCTCTATGTTGAAGATATCCACTTCCATCAGCATACATTATCATTGTTGAAGTGTATAATGATCTTCTAGTTCTGCTCATTTCACTCAGCATCAGTTCATGTAAGTCTCTCCAAGCCTCTCTGTATTCCTTCTGTTGGTCATTTCTTATAGAACAGTAATATACCATAACATTCATATACCATAATTTACCCAACCATTCTCCAATTGATGGGCATCCATTCATTTTCCAGTTTCTAGCCACTACAAAGAGGGCTGCCACAAACATTTTGGCACATGCAGGTCCCTTTCCCTTCTTTAGTATTTCCTTGGGATATAAGCTCAGTAGTAGCACTGCTGGATCAAAGGGTATGCACAGTTTGATAACTTTTTGGGCATAATTCCAGATTGCTCTCCAGAATGGTTGGATTCTTTCAAAACTCCACCAACAATGTATCAGTGTCCCAGTTTTCCCACATCCCCTCCAACATTCATCATTTGTCATCTTAGCCAATCTGACATGTGTGTAGTGGTATCTCAGAGTTGTCTTAATTTGCATTTCTCTGAGTGATTTGGAGCACTCTTTCATATGAGTGGAAATAATTTCAATTTCATCATCTGAAAATTGTCTGTTCATATCCTTTGACCATTTATCAATTGGAGAATGGCTTATTTCTTACAAATTAAAGTAAATTCTCTGCATATTTTGGAGATGAGGCCTTTATCAGAACCTTTAACTGTAAAAATGTTTTCCCAATTTGTTACTTCCCTTCTAATCTTGTTTGCATTAGTTTTGTTTGTGCAAAAGCTTTTTAATTTGATGTAATCAAATTTTTCTATTTTGTAATCAATAATGATCTCTAGTTCTCCTTTGGTCATAAATTCTTTCCTCCTCCACAAGTCTGTGAGGTAAACTATCCCATATTCCTCTAATTTATTTATGATCTCGTCCTTTATGCCTAAATCTTTGAACCATTTTGATCTTATCTTAGTATGTGGTGTTAAATGTGGGTCCATGCCTAATTTCTGCCATACTAATTTCCAATTTTCCCAGCAGTTTTTGTCAAATAATGAATTCTTATCTCAGAAGTTGGGATTTTCGGGTTTGTCAAACACTAGATTGCTATTTTTATTCACTATCTTGCCCTGTGAACTTAACCTATTCCACTGATCAACTAGTCTATTTCTTAGCCAATACCAGATGGTTTTAGTGACTGCTGATTTATAATATAGTTCTAGATCAGGTACAGCTAGACCACCTTCATTTGATTTTTTTTTTCATTACTTCCTTTGAAATTCTAGACTTTTTGTTCTTCCATATGAATTTTGTTGTTTTTTTTCTAGGTCATTAAAATAGTTTCTTGGGAGTCTGATTGGTATAGCAATAAATAAATAAATTAGTTTAAGGAGTATTGTCATCTTAATTATATTCCCTTGGCCTATCCAAGAGCACTGAATGTCTTTCCAATTATTTAAATCTGACTTTATTTTTGTGGCAAGCATTTTGTAATTTTGCTCATATAATTCCTGACTTTCCTTTGGTAGATAGATTCTCAAATATTTTATACTATCGACCGTTATTTTGAATGGAATTTCTCTTTGTATCTCTTGCTGTTGGATTATGTTGGTAATGTATAAAAATGCTGAGGATTTATGTGGATTTATTTTGTATCCTGCAAATTTGCTAAAATTCTGAATTATTTCTAATAGCTTTTTAGCAGAGGCTTTGGGGTTCTCTAAGTATACTATCATATCATCTGCAAAGAGTGATAGTTTGATTTCCTCATTACCTACTCTAATTCCTTGAATCTCTTTCTCGGCTCTTATTGCCGAGGCTAGCATTTCTAGTACAATGTTGAATAGTAATGGTGATAGTGGGCACTCGTCTCACTCGATTAACTTCATTTTAGAAAGAAAATATGTGCGTGTATATATATATATATATATATACATATATATATATATGTATATAATAGAAGCATATCCAGGTGATAGAGGATGAATATGACCAAGGCATATCCCCATTCAAGTAGTGTCTAGAATGCTAAAGGTAAGAATAATTTAAGATGGGAAATGAGAAGGCAAGAACATCAAGAAAATCCTTTCCCCTCTTTGTTTCATTATTAGCAAAAAAAAGAGAATCAAAACTGGATAGGATTTTTCACTTTGAGTGGGTGAGATGATGATACCTAGTTAAAAAAAAAATAAGATAAAGCAGGTAGAATCAGTTATGATTTTGTTTCTGTTTGCTCCACAAAGGAAAATGATCTTTAAACTGGCAATAGCAGAAGAAACCTGCTTAATGAGGAATTGATGTCCAAAATAAGAGGATGGTGAGAAAGGACTTTAGTGGTCTTGATTAATTCAAGTTTCTGGATTGTTTTCTGGTCCTAAAAGAACTTGTATATGTCATGGATGACCAAATGCTAATGATGTAGATTATACTTAAGGTACCACAAGATTGCAAAAAACAATGTTGCTTTAGTTTTCAAAATAAGAAAAAAAATCTTAGTTGGTAAATCATAGATCATCAATCTTTAGTTTACATCTTGAAAAAGTTCTAGAAAGGTTTATTTAAGAGCTATTTGGGAAACATGAAGGATGAAAAGTGAAGAAAGCAACACAACAGAGCCTCTTTATATAGAGCATGTCTAGCCTGGCTAAACAGGTTTCTCTTTTCTAGCAAGATTACTAAGCTAATAGTTATGGGAATATTCTGGCTATAATTTACATGTATTCTAGCAAGGTTTTTGATGATGTATCTCAATCTATTCTTATGGTCAAGGTGGAGAGATATGGATTATAAGATAATAAAATTAGATGGATTCAGGTACAATTCAGTGGCCAACATCAAAAAGGTAATAATTCATTGTCAACATGGCAATATTCAAAAGCCTTAAATGGAGTGTTCCAATGATGTGTCCTTGTTGATGTGTTATTTAATATTTTGTCATTTATTTGAACAAAGGCATAGATTTGCATCCAATGACACACAGCTGAGTTTCACCATAGTGGATAATGGAATCAGAGTAAAAATACTCTTAATAGACTAAAGCATTGAGCTGATCTAGAAGATGAAATTTAGTGACCATAAATATATTTGATTTGAAAAAAAAAAAAAAACAAAATGCCACAAGCATAAGATAAGAATAGTAGACAACAGTTTTAAAATTCTGAGTATTTTAGTGATCCACAAACTCAATTTTAGTCAATAATGTGATGTGGCAAACAAAAAGTTGATGCAATTTTGGGATAAATTAGGAGGGTTATAAATGTAATACTAAAGGAAGTGATATTTCTATTATACGTTGTCCTTTTAAGAACTCATCTGGAGTATCATGCTCAGTGGTAGGCGCCATTGTTAGATGATATAATAAACCAATATCCAGAGAAGTACAATCAGGTAGTGAAGGATCAGTTATGATATATGAAGTAAACTAGGCATGTTTAACATTGGATAAAAAAGAACATTCACGGGGATATGAAAGTTGTATCAAGTATTTGAAGGACTGTCTTGTTGAGGAAATATTTGGCCAGTGGATAGAAGTTGCAAAATTAGGAAATAGTGATGGGGGATAAGAAACCCTTCCAAACAGTTAAGTTGATAAAAAAGGGAAGAGCTAACCTGGATTTGTGGTGAGGATTTTTTTTCTTTTTTCTTAGTGATCATCAAGTAGAAGCTTAGGCATCAATTGTTACGTATTTTAGAGTCGAGATTTCTTTTAAATGAATATGTAAGAGGACAAGATGGTCTGGAGAGTTCTAACTCCCAAATGCTGTGATTCTTTGAGTTATTGGAAAATTTGAAAGATGGAGAAGAGCAATAATTCCAATATAATCAAAACTGGTTTTTAATCTTAAATCATTAACAGTTCCATATATTGCCTCAGGTATTTGATATAGGAAATGGTTGAAAGAAAAGCTTCTTTAATAAGTTCAAGGAGCTAATTTCTTCATATTCTAAGAGACCCAATTTAAGCCATGAGACTTCGGGCATGTAATTCACCCTGTTTAGCTAGGTTCTTCAATCATCCAACTGTGATGGAGTTGGACTGGTTCATTTATAGACATCTCTGCTTTAAAGAAGTCCCAGACTGAGGAGACAGCCATCCAGACCTGTGGTGCATTGATTAAACTGCTTGGGAGCCCAGAGCAGCATAGTGGATTGAAAGAAAGGATTTCAGTTCAGCTGTGCAGAGGCCTTTTGCAGAAAGAGGTGGCTTTTATTGATTCTTCCCAACAAGTTGTTTATACTTTCACAAGATAAGTCACCACACTTTTCCTTTGCCAACCTCTCCACTTCCATTATTCTTTCTGACTTGTACCCTAAGGCTCTCAGATCACTTTACAGACACCAAATTTAAGACATAATATGAAATAGTAATAAAAATTGTTGGTCTCTGTATGATATAATGCCATCTCTGCACATAGGAGGAATTTCACTACTAGGATAACACATACTATAGAATCACAGGTCCTAAAGAATGGACTTTAGAGTTCATGTAATCCATCTCCTTTGTTTGACAGATGAAAAACTAAGATCAGGGAAATGAAGATGGAACATACAAGCTTGAGCATCCTTCACGATTATTTGGTGACCTTTTTCTCTCATTTTTCTAGTTGTTTTTGATGAACTCATCAAGTTCCTTGGGTTCAACTGCTGTCACCAGGCAAATTATTGGTAGAGGTATATATATATATATATATTTTAGAGAGAGAGAGAGAGAGAGAGAGAGAGAGAGAGAGAGAGATGTAAAGATGTGTGGTTAATAGGTAAAAATAGATGATAGACAAATAGTCATATAATTATGTGTGTGCATTTTTATGTAGATGTATAGCTATATATTATACATCTATTGGCAATATCTTTGCCAAAAAAAGAAAAAAAAATAAACTTATGGACAGCTGGTCCATGGGGACAGGAAGAGTCAAACATTATTGAAGAATAAGAGATAGTCATACATAAATGTATATGTATATTTCTATAATATAACCTTAATCTATCTCATGATCTCTATCTTTCATTATGAATAGTTGCTAGGTAACTCCATTTATCTATCTTCATAGACCTCTCAAAAGGCCTTGCAAAAATTAATATATCCAAAATTGAAATTCTTCCATTTCTTCTCAGCTCATACTTCTTTCTGTCTTCCTTATGATTATTGATTTCCTTACTATTCCTACAGTCAACCACATTCACTTGGAATTAGCCTTTGTCCTTATTTTTTCCTTTCTATGCATATGTAGCTGCAAAGTGTTGATTGTGTGAAAACTTCAAATTGTCCACTCTATTTCTGGGTCTTCTACTTGGTACAAACCACCTGGTCTATTACTAAGTTTACTTATCTGGAATTCATTTTCCTCACTTATGAAATGAAATGGTTAGACTAGATGGACTCTAACAACCTAAGCAATAATAACATTCATCCAGAGCTCGAAGATTTGCAATGTGCTTTATAATTTTCACAACAAGCTTAGGAAGTAAATGTAGTTATTCATATGAACAAATAGAAAGACAGAGGTTATGTGGCTTATAAGATCTTTTCTACCTCTGTTTTCCCAATTCCAATAACTCTTCTGCAATTTTTCCTTCATCTTATTGCCTAAAAACAAATTTGCCCTCGTTACCAACTCCATACAGAATGTTTGAATGCATCCCTGTCACTTCTACGGTAAAATGCAAATCCCAAAGCATGTAATACCAAGCCTTCAACAGTATGGTTTCTATTTACCCTTCTGGCATTCATCTAAGTTTCACTTTTTCTCTGTTCTAGTTTCACCGATTCCAATTTTCTATTCACAACATCATGGCTCTACAGCATCAAATTTCTGTGTGCCTTAAAAGCACAATTTAGATGCCATCTCCTACATGAGGCCCATCTTGAGTATCTTTCATTTAACAGCTCTCTCTCTCCTTTCCTTTCCTTTCCTTTCCTTTTCTGTTCTGTTCTCCCTCCCTCCCTCCCTTTTTCTCTCTGTTTCTCTCTCTGTGCCCCCCTCCACGCTTTTCATTGATGTATTTTATTAAATTGCTATAGTTTTCCCCCATTATCTATTATCCTTCCTCCTTTCCCTGCCAGAGAGCTACCCTTTATAAGTGTTTTTAAAGCAAAAAGAAGACAATATCATCATAACTTGTCAATATATTGAATGGAATAAATATATAATTCACAAAAATATATGCATTCTATAAAATGTTTGAATTCCTCACCTCTACAAAAGAGTAGAGTGGAGGTATCTTCTTATATCTCTTCTTTTGAACTATGTCTCTTTACATTTCTTATTGCAACCTAAGACCACTTTAGATTTCTTGGATTTTATCTCATACTGTTAATTCTCCTATTGGATTTATGATGCACTATAACCCTCCAATATTTTTTCAGAAGAATTAAGTTTTAGCCCCACCTCTACTGTCATCTGAATGTGATGCTGATTTTTTTTTAGATTCAAGAAAATGCTGCATTTTCCCATAAATTTTTATTTTTGTAGATTAAATCCAATGTTCTGATTTTTCATGAACTTTTTGAAGCCCTGCTCTGATATCTGGTATGTTGGCTTTCCTTCCAAGCTTTGTGTTGTCAGTACTATAAATATGTTTTCTTTTCTCTTCTCCCCTCCCTCCCTTCCCTCTTTTCCCCTTCTTTTTCCTTTCCTTTCCTTTCCTTTCCTTCCTCCTGTCTCTCTCTCTCTCTCTCTCTCTCTCTCTCTCTCTCTCTCTCTCTCTCTCTCTCTCTCTCTCTCTCTCTCTCTCTCTCTCTCTCTCTCTCTCTCTCTCTCTCTCTCTCTCTCATAATTATTTTACTTTACTTTAGATCTCATTTGTATTTTTTTCCCAGTTATTTTCATCATATGGCCCTTTTGGGGGTTTTCCTGGCAAAGAAGCCAGAGTGCTTGACTATTTCCTTCTCCAGCTCATTTTACAGATAAAGAAACTGAGGAAAAGAAGAGTAAATGACCTGCCTAGGTTCATATGACAAATCATATGATTTGAACTTGAGATAAGTCTTCCAGACTCCAGCCCCCTAGCTGCTCCATTTGTATTTAGTCATTCAGTTAAAGACTGTTTCCCTTAGGAGAATAAAAGTAATATCTAATATAGATAAAATGCTATATATTTTTTGCTTCATCTTATCATCAAGTGAAATCAATATGTAAACAAAACTTTATTGAATTCTTAGTGCCTAGGACTCTGTCAAGGCCCTAGGAAGTAAAAAAAAGCAAGACGATATCTGCTTTCAAGATGCTTACATTTGAACAGAGAAAAACAAAACATAAAAGAATGCTGAGAAATCTTGAGTTGGGGACAGGTTACTACTACCTAGCACAGAGATTTATACATAGCCTGTCTTTTAAAAGTGTTGAATTGAACCAATATGGCGTAGGTAGACAATATAGCTGGATCAGAACTTGAATTGAAATCTATGTGTCCAAATCTGCAACTCTTTCCACTATACTGTGCTTTCATAATTCTATTTGTTCTAATAAATAAACATTTATTAAGTTCCTTTTATGTGAGGGGCTACAGAATGGTATGCCTTTGAGTTAGAAAAGATTGAAAAAGCCACCTAATTTACTTTATGCATAAAAAAGAATCATTATTAAAATATACTTAACAAACTGCCATTTTGCTTCTCCATGAAGATCATCAATAAGGGCAACTCCAACACATTCCAAAGTAACCTCATTCATTCATATCTACCTCAGTTTTTAAAGATTTTTCCCCTGATGTCATAGTTAAATTTTCCTGGTTGTAATGTCCATCCATCTCTCCCAGTTCTGTCCTCTTTAAGAAAGGAGAACAAGACTAACCCTTTTTTCCCATGATAAGCTTTTAAATATTTGAAGACAGTATCACATTCCCCCAAATCTTCTCTTCACCATACTTAATAGATTCAGCCTCTCAATTGATCTTCATTCAGAATACACTTCACAATCCTGCTTTCCTTCATCATTCTACAAAGGTGATAGCATTTGATATAGAGCAGATATATTACTCTATTATAGCAATTTAGTCTTCCTTAATATACTACTGATAAAACATTCATTCAAAATCTTTGAAATAACCTTATCCTTATGGAATCATAAGCTATTAGAGTTAGGAGGAGATTTAGAAATAATTTATCCCAGCCTTATCATTTTACAGATTAGGAAAATTGTATCAGAGAAAAAGGGAAGGATGCCCCAGATTATTTTTACCTTTCAAATCCAATTCTTCCTTTGCAACAACAACAACAAAATTTGGTTCTGCACATATATATTGTACCTAGGATATACTATAACATATTTAATATGTATGGGAATGCTTGCCATCTAGGGGAGGAGGTGGAGGGATGGAGGGGAAAAATGTGGAACAAAAGGGAGTACAAGGGATAATGTTGTAAAAAAATTACCTATGCATATGTACTGTCAAAGGAAATGTTACAACTATAAAATTAATTTAAAAAAAAAGAAAAAGGGAAGGATGAATGAAGTCACTCAATTGGTTGGTCTGAAGATTAGACTATAACAATACCCCTCTCTATTAAGTTTACTTAGTTCATTCAATGAAAGAACATTAAGAATACTATCTAAATCATTTTACAAAGCTTAAGGCTTTCAACTATAAGCGTTATTATTGATATTATTTTAATAGCATAATTTGAGATGATATGAAAATTATTTTGTAAACTTGAAAGCTCTCACTTGTGCTTGTTATTATTGACTTTATTCTTAATGGTAGCACTCTAAAGAAACATACCTTTATATATATATATATATATATATATATATATATTTTCATAAACATATAAATATAAGTGTATATATTTATTTTTATAAAATTATAACATTTGGGCTGTTTTACACGAATGATTCTACCCAATGATTTCATTGTTGGGTATAATCTGTTCTAGCTACAATTTTTCCCATGTTTATGGGATAAATCACTTTTCTTTCTTAGTTATAACCTTACTTCTTATAGAAACAGACCAATTTCTTTCGGGTCCTTAGACTACACCAGAAATAATTTGCACGCTCATTCTACTAACATTAGTATTTTAAACATCTCCCTTGTTCATTTGTATCTTTTATGCTTCCATAGCATTCAGTTTCTTCAGTTTCTCATTAATTATTATATTTAATTCTTGAGTTTGAACTTGAATTTAACTTTTAATTAGAGGATTACAAGTTTAGAGTGAGATGAGAATTCAAAAATCATTTAGTCCAAACTCTTCATTTTACAGAGAGAAAACTGTAGCCCAAATTAGTTGTGACTTCCCCAATGTGCCACAGGTGTCAAGAATCAAAGGTAGGATTTGAACACAGGTCTTTAACTTCAAAGTAAATAAATGCTCTTTTCCTTATACGTACTTTCTTTCTCCTGCTAGGACTCTGACATTGGAGACTTCCCCAAGCTCATTATTATTATTAGAAACATACATCTGAGTTCTTAGCCATACATGAGGCTTCCTCTGATGTTAGAAATCAAACATTTTCCCCTCATTCTGAAATAGCTTTGAAAGAATTTCAATGGCTGCATTCTCTGCTTTTCATAGCAGAAGGCTGAAATATAAATAAATGGTCATGCATCTCCAGAAGAATAATTCTATTATTAACCTTAGAAATTAGAGGCGAAATGTATTATATATCAGATACATGGTATATGACATAGATTTCATAGAATGTGGCAACCTTTACATTTAAATTTGCCACCATATAAGAGAGTATAATATATTACCAAAAGTGCAAATACTTGAGCATTCAACATAACACCAATATAAAAAGTGAATTCAGAGATTAAAAATCAACTAAAGATTCAATTAAAGAATTTTTCAATTCAGTTTAATTTAATAGCTCTCATGTCCTGTGTTTTATCTATGTTCTAATGTTTCTTTCATCACTAACATTCTCCTTTCTAGTTCTAATTGAAGGCAGCTACATAGTAAAGTGGAAAGAGGGCAGGGCCTGGAGTCAGAAAGACCAGAGTTCAAATTTCATCAGATACTTACTAGTTGGGTGACTAGATAAGTCTGTTTCCGTTTCCTCAAATATAATACAGGATTAATAAAATTACCTATTCTCTTAGGGTTGTTGTGAGGAAGAAATGAGATAATATTTATAAAGCTCAGTACTTGGCCATAGAATATATGCCATATAAATCCTTCTTGGTAAAAACTTTCTATATTCTTTAGTTTTGTGAATAGGAGAAAAACACATGTGACAAACCCATAGTTGCATGGAATCCAGGCTTCAGAGATATTATGGAAGTAGTGGGGCAGCTAGGAGATCTGTTTGGTTGAAATCAGGTCATGAATGTAAAATGAATGTGGCAAATTTGAAATAATCTGATTGTCTTTTTCCTATCTCAAGGCTTTGTTTTTTTGGTTTTGTTTCTCCCCCCCCCCCTTTCCTCTCCCCCTGCTTCTTTCCTCTGTTCCCCCTGCCTTCTTTCCTTTCTACCTTAACTGGCCAAATGATCTGAAGTCTAATACCAAGCTCATAGCCTCAGGCAGATTAACATAGCCTTTAATTTGCCTTAATTCAACTGAGACCTTTAATAAGAGATAGGACTTTATGTGAAATTTACCTAAGGAGATATATTTAGTAAGAGAGAGTACAGGGAATATTTCATCAACTACAAAATTATAGTAAGCAGAGAGATAATGGAAGAAAGTATCCAACAGCTGTGATACTGAAAGAACAGTGCCCAAGGATAGGGCTGAACTTGCCAGAGATCTGCTGTGATTTGAGCCCTGGGCCAACTGACTATGTAAAGGAACAATTCTCTTAATGATGCAAGTTGGAGGATGAGGATATGTCTTGTCTCTGGAAATCAATCAAATGAGAAGCATTAAGCATTTATTAAACATCTTTCCTTGTGTCTATCCCTGTCTCTATCTGTGTCTCTCCTTTCCCTACCCTCCTTTTTCATTTTATTATTTTATTATATTCTCTGTAATCACCATTTTGTATTATTTATAATACCATACAAAATATATCTCATATTATCCAAAGATTTATCCCATGTCTCTTTAGGTTAGGAGTTGCTTGGGGATATCACAATAATTACTTCACATACAGTAGGAACTTAATGGGAATGCTATTATATAAACATGCAGAATCCTTCGAGGGAAAATTGCTACATGTTTCTAGAGCTCAGTATCCTTATCTGAAAAGTATGTTACAGTTCATTGCCGATGTATTAGTATATGTATTCTTAAATTCCATCTTGCTATATTGTATTTGATGGGTGCATCCATCCCTCCTACCAAGTGGGATGAGGGCCATCTCACTGCCAGAAATTCCTCCTGCTATCTGACATTCAGACCTCTAGCCCTGTAGGCACTTCTTGGACAAGAATTAGACCTAAAGTAGATTTTTGATTCTCCCAAATTGGATTTTTTATTTTAAATGGGAAATTTACAATCAAATTTTTAATCACTGATTGCTCTTTCTTTGCCAAGATAGTGACAATTTGGAGTTACAAAACACAGCTACTAAATACTTGCTAGTTTCAGGGCATTATGTTAGATACAGAGGGAAATAGAACCTTAAGAAATCAAAACATGTTTACCCTCAAGGAACCTGAACTCTAACAAGGATTAAACACCAAGATACACTCTTACAAAATAAATGACTTTCACAGAAACCTTTGGAACTTCTTTTGTGCCCATGCAATGCTTTATCATTTAGACTTGGGAAAAAGCATCTGGGATCCCTCAGGTCTACATGGATGATCCTATGAGCGTGTGACTATATAATCCTTTCAAATTCTCACAGGCAGATTAGAGTCAAAAGCATGTCTCATGCAGCATTGTGATCTGGCTTCACATGACTACGCTATTAGTCTGAGAGACTTTGAAAAAGTCATTTGATATCTGTGCTTCTCAGTTTCTTTCTAGCTAAAAGGAAGGAATTGGATTAAATCTTTAGCCTCCTTTAAAAACAAATCTTGCACCCTTTTGGCTATCTGGTGAAGTCTATGGATACCTTTTCAGCATAATATTTTTAAATTCATAAAGTCAAATGTGCTAGATTATAAAGGGAATCAAAATATATTGAAATATAGTAGTTCCACATATATAATTATGCATATATACATGTATATTAATATATATGTTATATATACACAGACATAAAATATATACATACATGTATAGATCTGTATGCACAGATATATTTGTGTACATATATATGTGTATATGTAATATGTTTATATATACATATGTATATACATATATGTGTGTATGTCTGTGTCTTTTTCTTCTAGCTTTAAAGTATGATCTTTTAAGATCATACATTTTAAGAATATTAATTCTTTCTGTACCCATGTATATACAGGATTTGGAGATCTATAATTCTGCCCTTCAGAGAATATCTGCCAAGGACCTCTAGCCAATATGTCCAAAGAATAAATTTACAAAGCTCCTACTCCCTACCGCCATGAAGTAGTGCAATCTAAAGAAAGAAATGGAATGGATGGATCTACGTTTTTTTTACAAAGGTGTTAAAATCATTGATTTCCCTTAGAGAGAAGGGCCTTTCCTTGGCAAGCATAAAGAAAAAAAAAACATTCATTACCTCTAACATTTATTGGGTTATTCTATCCCAGACACTCTTAAGTTATGGCATTTCCAAAGACAGAGCTACTTCTTATAACGTAAATAAGGTCTCAATCCTAATAACCACCTTCAATTCTTTCTCTTCTGTGTTATTCTTTCTTCAGTTTAATTAGTATTTTATAGAGTCTGACGGAATCATATATTATGTAGCATTTCAGCAATGTAGGTAGAGATTCCCTTGAGCTGCTGTCACAAAAAAAAAAAAAAAAAAAGCCTGGGACCAAGACTTCTCAACATGATCTCTTCCAGTAATGAGCTGTTTCTAACTTTATCCACATCACAGGCTCTCAGCCCATTAGCTGGTATTGAAGAGCAAGTTGGGATACCAAAGACCATTACATGATATCATTGATTTTTCCAAGAGATATGTCTAAGGGATTAGCAACCTTGCAAGAAGCAGGCAGACAAACATTCCCCAGTTTTTTTAGTTGTAGACAGAGGAATCCGAGCCTATGGCAGACTCACTTAGGTGGGAGACAGTTTTCCACAAAGTCTAAGTATCTACCTCATGATGACCTGAAATTAGCAGGTAGCACAGAGAGGTGGCCCATCAATTATTTATAAATTTGTTCATGCGACATCCTTGCCCTAGACTCTTGCACATCAAACTGCCTTGCCTTGTGAAAAGAGACCTCACCAAATAACCTAATAATGATGAGAATGCCCTCCTGGCCTTGTATTTTTACCCTGGGAAATTAACCAACTTATGAAAAAGGGCCATTTTAAAAATAGCGTCTAGTAGCGAGATGACTTTGCTTGACACTGGAAAACTTCTGTAAATGATAAAATTTACTTAAGCATAATTATACAAGAAATAACATATATACCGAAGTCTCAATAAGGTATTAAACATTCACTATGTACCAGGTTTTGAGGATAACTTCCCCCAAAACAATAAATACAGAATTTTCTATTTGCAAAGAAATTCTAATGCCTGAAAGCACTAGAATATATGTATGTATATACAGAATATATATATATATATATATATATATATACATATATATATATATATATGTGTGTGTGTGTATATATATATATGTGTGTGTATATATATATATGTATATATGTGTATGTATATATAGAGAGAGAATAGAAATAAGTTGATAAAAAGTAGCTAAATACATGCTACTTTGTGAGAATGTATAATGACAAAACGCCAATGCAACAAATAATAATAACAAAATATAATGTGCATTATATGATTTTAAACACGTTTCTTTCCAAATAAGAAAGAATAAAAAACACTTCCTTTCTTTTTTGAGAATGTGGAGGAACTATGAGTATAAAAATTTGCCCATACTATAATATTTGCTTAATGTGTAGATTAGTTTATTCTGACTTGATTTTCCCCCTTTTCCTTGTTGTTCTTTGTACAAAGAAATGATTTCCTGGGTCGGGGAAAGGAAGAAATTTGTTTAGAGATCAAGTTGTTGAGAAAAATAAAAAAAAAATGTAAAAAGAATCATTTTTTCTTGGAATCTCATCAAAGCAGATTATACATGGAAGAGACAGGCCATTAAGTTACAATATTCCTTATTTTATAAGGGAGAAAAATCAAGACCTAGAAAGCAAAAGTTACTTATATAGCATCAAACACAAATTAATTCAGTGATATTCATAGCATCATAGATATAGATAGTTCATCTAGTTTAGTCTCCTTATGTAACAGATGAGATAACTTCAGTCCCAGGAGATAACATTTACCCATGATCCTAGAGGTGGTATACATCAGAGGTAGGATTTCCACCCAAGTCTTTGTTCAAAAGAGCCTGTGCTCTTTACTCTATACAATGCTACAAAATATTTAATACTCATTAACTACAAAGAATAGTGTTTAAAGCAGGGGATACAGTCACAAAAGAACTTTACTGCTCTAATGGAGCTAATGGTAGAAAAGCTCTTGAAGTGATAGAGCTTTAGACTTGAATCCATTTATTTTTCTAAAGGCTCACTGTTCTTTCTATGGTACCATGTTACTTAGCAAGGCAACTAATTTGTAGTCTACAGGTGAATATTAGAGAGAAGTTCTTTCTGACTAGTTGGATAGAATCATGTGGCAAAATGCAGAGGGAATAAGTAGCTTAGTAGGAAAAGAGACTGAGGAGACTGAAAGGAGCAGGGGTTTGATGGAAACAGTTCTATCTAGAAGGGATTATTAAATTTTCAGTTGAGGATTTGCATCTAAGAATAAACAAACCCAACAAATGAGGGCTTTGTTAATTGTTTTGTTGATTGTTTAGACTTAATAAAATGATGTAGAAAATATTAATAATAAAAATAAAAACCACATATGTACATGTGTACAAACATGTGTATGTCTATCTACAAATATGTGTGCACACAAGCATACATGCACACACATATATGTATATGTATATACACATGTTTTTATTTGTTTTTGTTTTTGAAGAGGTCAGGGAATCAGTTAAATAATTCTTCATACTTTCTTGTCCACCGGTTATAAGGACAGAGGCTGGTCCTTGTCTTTTTTCTCCTCCCCTTTCTCCTCTTCCTCAAGTCCTTCTCCTCTTCTACTAAATTTATTCTATTTTTTTTTTTGCATGTATACTGGATCCTTAACATTAAAGCCTTACTACCATCCCCCAAGGCAGATTTGCTTCTAGTCTGTTAGTTTATACAGTATTTGACATTGTAGCTTGGCAAATTTAATATTCTGGTTACATGATAATCTTACTAATTGGGTACTCAGGAATCTTACTATCACCAAGCACAGAATTATCTTAAAGTTATGGTGAGCAATATGAGCAATTCCTAAATCATGTTTAAGTTGGCTACTGGTATACTCTTAAAGCAATTCTGCCAGAGGCATAATTGCTAAACCCATATATAAAATGGGTTAATCATAACTTCCTTGCTACAGAGTAAATGTGAGTATCAGAAGAGATGTAAAGAACGCATTGGTAGGGGGCAGCCAGGTGGTGCAGTGGATAGAGCACCAGCCCTGAAGTCAGGATGACCCGAGTTCAAATCTGGTCTCAGACACTTAACACTTCCTGGCTTTGTGACCCTGGGCAAGTCACTTAACCCCAATTGCCTAAAAACAACAACAACAACAACAACAACAACAACAACAACAACAAAATACCTCATTGGTAGAACTGTGATTTTGTTGGGATCCAAGCAGATGACTCATTGGGACATTAATCATTGTTTAGAGCAAGAATCTCAGAACCCACACAATCAAAACTTCTCATTTTATAAAGCAAGAAACTTAAACCAAAGGTGGTTAAATGATTTGCTCCAAATCATACACATATTCCAAATGCATAGTCATTAGAGCTACAATTTGAACCCAGAGTCCCAGACTCTAGAGTCAGTAACCTTTTCTTGTACTGCAAAACATCTCTAGGGACGACACTAATAATTTCCTTCAGAGGATTCAGGTTATCTTCTTGGGCTGGGTACTTGTATAGCCATTTGCCTATAATTGAGAGTGTGTGATTTAAATCTCAATTATTAATGATGCTTTGATTGGTTCAGTTTATCATGGGTTCAAAACTGACTTTTTAGCAAAAAATACAAGTTATAGGAAAGAGCATCTTAAGTCAACATTAAGTCACAGGAGAGATTCTGGGAGAGACCAAAAGGAAGCATGATGGAATGAAATGCAAATTTAGGTACTCTTCCTTTTTTCCCCTTCCATCAGTGGAAGCATGGGAGGAAATCCATTACAATTACAGTATCCTAAAAGTATTTGTGAGAGATACTAGATTAGTAAAATCATCTGTTGTAGTTAAATAGATATGTCTATAGATATAATTTCTCTATATATAATATAGATATACACATACATATATTTGTGTGTATATATATATAAATATATATCTGTGGGTATATACAAGGCATATATGCTACAGGAAATTAAAACATTACATTAGATGGGGCAGTGAATTTAGAATTAGAAGACCTAGATAGAATCCTGTGTTGGTTGCTTATCTGTCCTTGCAAAAATGAGTGCAGCAGCATGTTTTCATAAATATGATCACATCTAGTCATATTGGTAAAAAATAATCAGTCATATTATCAGATTAACTGAAAAATATATGTAAATCTTTTGGGGTAAACCTTAAGGTGTTATATAAATATTGTTGTTGATGTCATTATGATCATCTTTAGTTGGTAGCATGGTAGAGACGGCAAGGACCTGAATTAGAATCAAGAAACCTGGTCATAATTAGTTGCTACTTCATTTCTATCCATAGCTAGTTAAAAGCATCATATTTTGTTTCTTATCCTCTATTTTCTCTTCTGTATAAAAAATTCAAGAAAGAGGCAGAAAGGAAGGTATTAAACTCAGACTTAGGAAAGATTGGATTTAAATATAGCCTCTGGTGTTCATTAACTATGTAATTTATTTAATTTAATGTAGCCTCAGTTTCCACATCTGTAAAATCAGGATAATAACAACTACTGGAGATTATTGTGAGAATGAACTATTTATTTTAAGATAAATAAACATATAATAATATAACATAATCTAATCTAATCACTTTGTAAGCTTAAATAAATGTAAGCTATAATGATCATTATTAAAAGTGTTGGGCTATTTGGCTTATATTACAATTCTATGATTTTAATTCTTTAGCAATATTTCTAGCCACAATTTAAGATTCCTTAAGCCTAGAGACTTTTAGATCTTGAAAGATGGGATCCAGATGATGGTTTAGAACTTACTTATAACAACTTCTGAAAACTTAGCGTAAGAAAAGTATGTTGATGTGATTAATTCAGGCCATAGACTCATACATGTGCCAGTAACCACTGTTGCTGGAGGAATAAGGAATCATATTCAGCCCCAAAGTTTGCTTCAAGTTTTCCTAGCTGCCTCAGGTACATGAGTTCCACAGGATGGCCTTATTAGCTACTGCCCTTCAGCTCTTTTCATACAGACTCAGCCTGGAGTGTCCAGTTGTCAGAGTGATGCTCACTAGCATTGTCAGGCTAGTACATTTCACCCCCAGAGTCTTCCATGGATAAGCCCTGCCAATAACAATCATATTGTAAGTGCTAAATTCTGTTCTGGTGGTCCCTGGAAAAATGTCAGTCAGGATCATGGCTTGCAGCCTGCCAGTTTAAGGAGTGAGTGAACCCATAAAACACTTTTTCAAATATTTTCTTTCTTTTCTCTTCCTTTCCTTCCTTCCTTCCTTCCTTCCTTCCTTCCTTCCTTCCTTCCTTCCTTCCTTCCTTCCTTCCTTCCTTCCTCCCTCACTCTTCCTTCCCTCCTTCTTCCTTTCTTCCCTTTCTTCCTATCTTTTTTCTTTCTTTCCTTTCTCCTTCCCTTCCCTTTTTCCTTCCTCCCTTCCTTCCTCCCTCCCTTCCTTCCTTCCTTCCTTCCTTCCTTCCTTCCTTCCTTTCTTCCTTCCTTCCTTTCTTCCTTCCTTCCTTCTTTTCTTCCTTCCTTCCTTCCTTCCTTCCTTCCTTCCTCCCTTCCTTCCTTCCATCCTTCCTTCCTTCCATCCTTCCTTCCTTCCATCCTTCCTTCCTTCCTTCCTTCCTCCCTTCCTTCCTCCCTTCCTTCCTCACTTTCTTTCTCTTTTTCTTTCTCTCTTCATTCTCTCTTCTTTTAAATAACTGTGAAATTCTTTCTGTCTACTTCACTTTTCATCAGTTCATATTTCCCCAGCTTTCTCTACATCTGTATATTTGTTATTTCTTATGGTGCACTTAAGAACCCATTATGTTTATATTCTATAATTTCATCAGTCATTTGCTAGTTGATGGACATCCATTTATTTTCCCAGTCTTTGCTATATAAATATGGTATTAAAATATACTTGTACATATGGATGTTTTCTTTATCATGTTTGGGGATACATTTCTACTAGTAACATGTTCAGGTTAGTACTTTAGTCACTTTTTGAGAATATCGATTTCAAAATTCTCTCTTTTCATCCTTAATCTGACCAAAAGTACAACTCTATGACATTTGTATGGTTTGGAGGAAGCAACAACAAGAATAACAAAATTTAACATTTCCCTGAGATGTAATCCAAGCCAAAGACAAAAATTGTTCTACCACAACATAAAAAACAAATTGCATACTCTGGTTATAGAATTATTAAAAGCAGCTACTGTATGAAGTGCTTTTTAATTAATATTCAATTTGCCTTACAAAGGGCAACTGAGAATTAGATGCATTTTGCGGATGAAGAAACTGAGGCAAGCAGAAATTGCCCAAACTCATACAACTAATAAATATCTGAGGCCTGATTTGAACTCATCTTCCTGGCTCTACCTACAGAACTCTTATCTAGTGAGCCATCTAGCTAGATACAAATGTATTTTAAACATTTAAACCCAAGGCAGTTTGGCTTTACATGAAGTAGGTTTAGGCATGGGAAGACAGCTTTAATAGGAACATTCTCAATCACTGTGCTATCAAGGACATTGCATTGAACATCGATCCAAGTATGAAAAAACTAGAGGACAACATCTTGTATTTATTGTGGCTATCAAGGCCAAACAATATCAGATAAAGCAGCTTGTAGATATGATATATAACATCGATCTAACCAAAGTCAATACATTGATTCCCCCACAGTGAAGTGAAAAGGGCTATATCTGAGTTTCCTCTTTGATACTTTGGATACTGCTCATAAAACTGGCATTATCTAATGTATATTTATTGAACCTGTTCAACATATAACTATTAGGAGTAGGGAATGAAAGATAGTGAAAGATCAGAAAGAGAAAAAGAAATATCCAAGATAGGAGAGAGAACAACAAATGAGGAAATGGAGATAGAAAGGTATTTTTTAAACAAGAAAAAAGACTTGATTATATAGTAAGTGACCTGATCTCAAGGTCAGGAAATGTTGTGAATGACATTGGAAATTACATTCAACATCCCCTCTGTTTCCTCTCTCATAAAATTACAGCAAAATATGGATGATTATCAATGCTATAGTGAAATTATAGGGAACTCCAAACTAAAGATTAAAAAGGATAAAAATTTGAAGTAGCCATCAATAGAATGATAACATGGATAATAAATAGTGGAGTAAAGTTTGGGCGGCACAGTGGATAGAACACTGGGTTTGGAATCAGAAAGACTCATTTTCATGAGTTCAAATCTTATCTTAGAAACTTACTAGCTCTGTGACCCTGGACAAGTCACTTAATTTTGTTGCCAGTTTTCTCATCTGTAAAATGAGCTGGGAGAAGAAAATAGCAAACAAGTTCAGTATCTTGCCAAGAAAATCCCAAAATGGATCATAAAATATTAGACGCAATGAAGGGGCTGAACAATAGCAATATAAAGTTTACCACCATAAAAGTTTACCAAAGTTCTTGCATTTCATTGTATGACATCCTTGTGCAAATATCCTTGTCCCCAGTCTGTCACTCATCTCTCAAAAGCATTAGATGCTCTATTGATCTCCTAGAGCAGAATATGATCAGAAACTTGATACATTGTGCACTAGATCACACGAAATGTCAAGCTGAAGGACTGAAATGAGAATCCTATACTTCTGCAGATTATAGATGGGGAATTTTTTTTGGTGACATCTTATTACATGCCATATAATTGGGGACTTGAGTCCTATATGCATCATTTTAAGTGCTATATAAATAACTGTTATTACCATTTATATCCAGCTTTCTAAATAGAGAACCACATCAATGCCTTGTGAATCCTTCCTCCATACTTTCTGGACCAGAAAAAGTGTACTTTGGAAACTAAAAAGCATTTTTCCCCTCCTGTGTGTTGCATACTGTGCAGAATATACAACGTATAAAGGAAACAATTCTTCTCAGATTGGAAAGATATGGGATAAGAGGCTTAGCAAATATCTCCAAAGCCATCTAGCCTCAACCTTGTTTAAATGGGAAGTCCCTCTGTCTATAATATATCTGACAAATGATCATCCATTCCCTGCTTAAAGACCCATAATTGTGGGGAACTGACCACCTCCTGAAACAATTCATTCTGTATTTCTATAGATCTAATTTTAGGTCATTTGTCATTTTTTAGTCAGTTATTTTCAATTGTGTCCAATCACCTTTGGGTTTTCTTGGCAAAGCTGCTGTTGGAGTGGTTAGCCATTTCCTTCTCCAATTCATTGTACAGATGAGGAAACTGAGCAAATGGGGTAAAGTGATTTGCCCAGAGTCATACAGCTAGTAACTGTATGAGGTCAGATTTGAACTCAGGAAGACAAATCTTCCCGACTGCAGACCTGACACCCTACCCACATTTATTGATTAATTCCTAATCCAATTACTTCCAATTTGTAGTCATCGAAAGAGCAATGAATTTGGAGTTATTTTTAATCTTTTCTCTGATTTTTACTCTTTGTAACCACTGACAAGTCAAGTAACCTTCTCACTTAAATTTTAACCCATCCTGAGGAGAAGACATAAGATTCTCCATCACCATGCCATTGAAAACTCATGCTCCAGAAGATTCTTTCCCTCTAGAAATGCTTCAACTGCGTTGGATGTCAGATAATTAAGTCTGCAAACATTTTGAAAGACAGCTTAACATCTAGCAAGCTGATATTGAACTGGATTTGTCTGATTAAACAAGGAACTGAATGTGAAACTGCTCATCAAGTATTTTTTCATGGTGTATCTCTCTCCTAACTGTGTATTTTTGTCAATGCTGAGGCCTGGCTACAAAAGCATGGCCAGGGTTTGCTGTCTTTTCTTCCCCTGATATGTCGACCATTCCAAAGACTGATCACTCATAGGGATCATGCTCACGCTCATGGGGGTTTGCTCTCCTCAAGTACTCTCCTTAATCTCATCATTTGGTACCTACAAACAATAATGTCATTTGATTCTGAATGCCAAATTAATCAGTTAGTTTCTGAAGCCAGATTTGTACTCAGGAAACTAAGTTTTCCTGTTTTAGGCCCAGTGCTCTATTCCCAGCGCCACCTACCTGCCTTGCTTACTTTCCTATCTGGTACATATGAAACATAATATGTATGTTTTCATCTTGTTGGTTATTTTTAATTTCCCTTTTTGGTTGATGTTATCATTATTCTTTTTAAAGTACCACAGTTGTTAAAGTATGATTTCTTCCTGACTCTTACCTTTGAGATAGCTATATAGGATGATGGGTAGAGGAATTTAATTGGCGTTAAAAAGATGTGTGTTCAAATCTTGACTTTGAATTTACTACCTATGTGAACTGAAACAAATCATTTAAGATCTCTCAGCCTCCAGTTTCCTCATTTACACAATAGAGATTCATAATAGCATGTTGCTAATACCTAGTAGTTGTGGGAAACCAATGAGATAACATGCAAGTTCTTTTTCAAACCTTAAATCTATCGATAAATGATAAGTGCTAACTTGTTATTATCAGCCTTATCCAATTACATACCCAGTCTTAATAATTCTACTACCACAATATCTCTTATCCATTTACTTGGCTCATTTCTATTTCCAAATCTCATTTCTTATTAGTGATTCCCCCACTCTGACTCAGTTATTTTCTATTTACTTGGTACATATTTTGGATGAATTTACTGCTCCTCTGTAGAGAATATTAGCTCTCTGAGGGTTAAAAATGGTTTGATTTTTGTCTTTGTAGCCACAGAACTTAGCACAATGCCTAGATCTTGATATTTAATTAATGCTTGTGAAACTGAATTGCAAGTGCAAAAGACAAGAGGAAGGAAGAGTCTCACAGAGGATTTTGACTCAGGATAATTTCTTTTCAAACAGTCAATGAATTGGGCTGAAGGCATTGTATTATTAGCAGTTCTCAAGAAAAAATCATTTTCTTACATATCCTTCACTTTTTCTGACTGATCAAATCTTAGAGTAGATTTCAAGTAGAGATCTAGTGGGATTCTAATTAAAAATTAGAAAATCTAGGACACTGCAGATTCATTAGACAAAGTCCCCCTTGGGTAAAATTAGGAAAGCAGAGGGCAGTTTCTGTTGTGTCTCTCCTTCCCCCACAACTTGGATCACTTACAAAATTGCTTTGGTTTCCCTTTTTCTTTCTTTTTTTTTCTTTTTTTTTTTTGACTTGGGACATTTGACAAGTCAGTTTCTTGGAAGAGAAAACCTGAAATCAGTAAGCTAGAAATATCTAAATATGCCTGAGGCTTATAAAACATGTATCATGACAGATAGGTCAACTTTTTAAAGTATTTTTTAAATATTCTTCCTTAACATGGTAAGTATTTAATAAATAGGTATCTTAGAAGCAGAAGGGCACCCTGTATTTTAGTTAACTACTAAACTTGATGGCATTTACTTGGCCATTTCTTTCTTTCCCTCTCTGTAGTTTTTAAATCTCTTGACCATTCCTTTTTGTCCTCATGATCTTTGCTAGATTCATCAGCTGTTTCTTAGACATGATTTTTCTTCAAGATTCTTGGCCCCTGGAGAATTCAGACTTTTTGGTTTCAATTCAACGCCTGTGAATTCAACTGTAATCTCTACAAAGATGATATTGAATTCATATCTACTCCTAAACATATCTTTCTTAAACTCTAGTCTTAACTACTTGATACCTAGACCTTAATATCACTTGATATTTCCAACTCATACTTGTTCTAAACAGAATTCATTGTCATTTCCAGTAAACATGAATTACCCTAAACTTCCCTCAGTCCTTCATGTCATACATATTCCTATTCTTTGAGTCACTTTGACTTTCCATTCTTTCTCATCACTTATATTCAATAACTTATCAATTATAGAATGTCCTGTTTTCTGAATTCTTTTCTTTCAAGACTCAATTCTGATGTTATTTCTTTGAGAAGAGTTTCCTGACATCTCTTCCTGGGTCTTACATACTTCCTTTGAATAATACAACCCTCCTGCCTCAAGTTTTTGCCATCTCTCTTTACAACTGAACTATATATTTTTTAAAAGTTTGTTGTTGTTGTTACAATTTCCATGCTACTTACACCAGGTGGTGGAATTACTGTAAACTGTCCTTCATGTTGAATTAAACACATAACAAACAATAAAAATGCCTATACTGCCTATGATGGCAACAGAAACAACAATGTATTTGTTTGTTTGTTTTTTGCTAAGGCAATTGGGGTTAAGTGACTTGCCCACACAGTGGTCTCACAGCTAGGAAGTGGTAAGTGTCTGAGGCCCCATTTGAACTCAGATACTCCTGACTTCAGGGATGGTACTCTATCCATTGTGCCACCTCTCTGCCCACAACAATGTATTTGTGAGAGGAGATGTCATCTGGCCAGGTGACTTCCTCTATAGCATAATCAGGAAGCCAACCATATTTGGAAGACTCATTTTTTTTTATTCATTTTAACTAGGCATTTGTCTAGTGGGCTTTTATCTTAGCAAGTATTACTGGCTATGATTGACTTTGAGAAAACAGTTATAAACACAGAATGCCAAAACTCAGGTCAATGACATGCTACAAATATCATATTTCCTCTATCTTCTAATGGCCTCCTCCTGAAAAATTCATCCTGTCTTTATTTTGATATGTTTTATATAGACATAAGTATGGGCATGTTGTTTCTCTTCTACAAAATAATAACTACAAAAAGAACAATAATAATATTTTAAAAGAGTAATCTTAACAAAAAAGATAATTTACTTTCCGTTTTTGTATCCCCAATGCTTACCTCTGTTGCTGGCACATGGTAATAAACATTTATTTCTTAATTGCTTAGTTAGTAAGTCTGTTCAGCTATACAGGAGGAAAATCTTAAAGCTTTCAACATTAGGAGAATATTTAATAGAGAAATTACCTTTTTTTAAAAAAAATAGCTAACTACCCAGTAGATGAGAAGAAAATTCCTTTTGTTCATATACTGAAATATTTAGAGCTGCAAGTAAGAACCTTAAAGACTCTCAAGTTTGACCCATTTATTTAACAAATGAAGACACTGAGGCAAGAAGAGGTTAAGAAAGCTCATGGTTATTGTGTCCAGTATCCCATAATTAATGAATGTTCAAGAAATGATTTGTTTTTGTGATCCCACTTCCAATTCAATTGTTTAATAGAACATTTTTATCCAATGCTCAATCTTGTCTTTTCTTTCTCTGGTTATTTATTTTCCAATAAATATTCATTAAAACTGTCTCTTTCCTGTTAACAGAAAAGTAGTGAAATAGTTCCACATTATCCCACACTTTGGGGGCATATGTTTGCATGTTATTTCTCCAATAGAATGTAAAAAAAAATTGAGGTCATTTTATCTTTATATCTCAAGTGCCTAACATAATCTCTGACACTAAGTAGATGTTTAATTAATGCTTGTAGATTGATTCAGTCATATATTATCATTTTTAGGGTGAGATAAGCAAGTGATATCTTCTTTCTTATAAGACAGATTTCTAAGGTAGTGGTGAGGATTCTCTGAATATGATAGAAATTACCTAAAATTAAAAAAAAAATAAGAATGATAAATGATCTTGTGAGAAAAAATTATTTATCACATTAATAGTGAATAAAATAATCTTTCCTTAATAGTATAATAATTTCATCTTTTTCTAGGATTACATATAATAATCGATACATTTGAGGGAGCTACCAAAAGTCATAAAATTTCAAAACTAGAAGAGATCGTAATTATCCTCTAGGTCAATTCACTCATTATTTAGATGAAAAAAACTAGCTTCCAGAGTGGCTAATAGACTTATTCAGGGTCACGTAAGTAATTAGTGGCATAGCAAGAATCCCTCTTTGTTCATTCTACTTTATTTCATATTTTAGTACTTTGACTAAGAGTGATGCCTTCAAATTGGGACTGAAGGGAAGGCTTCAGAAAGTCACAGCACCAGGGATTTTGCTAGGGAACCACAGGAAGAATGATTTTCTGTCCTCACGGAAACTAAAAATCCATGATGTGCATTGTGCTTGGAATTAAGAAGATCTGAGATTGAATTCTGCTTCAAACACTTATTTGCTATGAATTCCTAAGCAAACCCTTTACTTCTCTGTAGTCTTAGTTTCCTCATCTATTAAATGCAATATTGGTTTGGGAGAGAGGTTGAGCTAGTTCCTACCTTTACTCCTCCATCTTGACTCTGCCTCTCCTATAAAATATAGCATCACAATATGTACAATACCTACCCATATCACAGGATTTTTCTGAAATTTAAATTAGATGGCATAATAAGTGTTTTGCAAATTCATACCAGTTATCACCAGAAGAAAAATTAAGAGATGCTCCATTATTCTGGGAGTCAGTTCCTGAATAATGATGCATGTTTATTGGCTCTATCATATTATACATTGTAGGTCAGAAGAAATGCCTATAATATTCAGTCAATTAAATATCTATCAAGTGATTATTAATTTTTCATATTAAACAAAGTGCTAAGGCAAAAGGTAAAAACAAAAGCATATGAACAAATTTCTTCCCTGTCCTCAAAATAAGGTTTTTATTGTTTTTAATTATTATTAATTACTATTTTTATTTTTATATGTTTCCATTATACTGGAGAAATAACTGTTCAGAAATAGGTACATACTGGAAAATTCAAAATAAGGCAAACCATCAATTCCATAGGCATGTAAAAGGTGCCTGTTTTAGTGAACATTGTTAATTTTGGAGAGTGTTATGTGACTGGATTGAGTTGGAACAAGAGATCAAGAAAAAATTCACATCTCTCAGAATTTTGCTCATTTAAAAATGGATGATATATAAAGGAGAATTAGAAGATACATGACTATAAAACTAATAATTTGTTTCTGATTTTATAATAATAGTAATAATAATGATAACAACAACAATAACATTAACAAATGCCTTCATGAATTCTTTAGTTGAATATTTTCTATCGGGTTCAGTAGATAAGCACTATTCTGACAGTTTGTATCATTTGGATTTTTATTCATTTGCAAGGTAAATACCAACTTTGCTTCTTAATTCTGCCAGTGCACATCTTTGATGAGATTATAAAATTTTATTCACTTAACAATGGCAGTTCCTTCCTTTAGCACATCTAATTAAGTTTTCATCCTAGAGCAAAGTCTTGCAGATCATGATGGAAACAAACAGTTGTCACTGCGAAGGGCTGAGTAGAATGCTAATCTCTGCTTGTCTCCATCTGCCCCAAGGAATGTATGTTTTTACAGTGACATTCAAACTATTATAAATGAGTTGTAAGCTGTATCTTCATTCTCATGGTTCCATTTTTGCAGATTCAACAGACAAGTTATGCAACTTTGATGTGCTTTTAATCCCATGAAAATCATATTCTCTCTACTAGACACAGGGGCATTAGAGAGGGTAGTAGGACTCATAGTTCTGAAAACCTGTTCACATTGGGAATGGGTTAAATAGGCAATACTATATATTTACCATGAAGGGTATAGCACCCTCCAAAATCTGAAAAGAAATAAGGGGGGGGGAGGGATGAGTGGACAGGGAAGCAAAAGGTGAGGAAAGAAGACAAGGGATAGATTCATCGGTTGGGGAAGGTGAAATAATAGGAAGGCAAGCTATGAGCACCATTTAAAGCAAAGGGTCATCAGGGATAAGAAAGATATGTGTGCATCTATGTGTATGTGTATAGCTACATATGTATATATAATATATATCTTTTCTTAACTATATACTGGTTGGGGGTGATGAAAGCACAAAAGGGGCAAAAAAGAATAAAGTAAGAAAGCTATGCAGCAGAGAACAAAAGAACAATTTCTAAGGAAGAAAAGGTTTTATATATATATATATATATATATATATATATATATATATATATATATATATATATATATATATATATATACATATATATATGAATATAATTTCTTATACTAATACATATGCTTTCTTGAACTGGAATTTGTTGTCGTATATTTTGAATCCCTCTCTAATGTTGTGTTTTGCTTCATTTGGTTTTGTATTCCTTTTCTGTTTTACTTTTGTCTAATTCTGTTTCTTTAAATAAAATTAATTTTAAAAAACAAAAAAATAGAATTGAATAGAAGTGAAAGATTCAATGAGACATCAAGAATTAATGAAACAAAATGTTTGCAAAATGAAAAAAAGAAAATGTAAAATATCTCCTTGTAAAAATAACTGACTTGTAAAATAGATCCAGGAGAGACAATCTAAGAATTATTGGACTTTTAAAAAATCCACAATGAAAAAAAGAATTTAGACAAAATTTTTTCAAAAAAAAATCATCAAAGAAAATTGCCCTGATGTCCTAGAACTAGAGGATAAAATAGACATTGAAAGAATCTGCCAATCACCTCCTTATTCATCAAAAAGAAAACTCCAGGGAATATTGTAGCTAAATTCCAGAATAATCAGATCAAGGGTAAAATATTGCAATCGACCAGAAAGAACAATTTAAATATCAAGGAGCCACAATCAGGGTTACCCAAGACCTAGTGGCTTCTACTTTAAAGGAATAATGGGCCTAGAATATGATGTTCTGGAGGGCAAAGGAACTTGGACTTCAGCCAAGAATCAACCTCTCAACAAAATGAAGCATTATCTTTCAGAGAGAAAGGTAGAAATTTACTGAAATGGAATTTTCGATTATTTTTGATGAAAAGGCCAGGGATGAAGAGGAAATTTTCCCTTTAAATATAAAACTCAAGAGAAGCATAAGAAGGGAAAAAGGAAAGAAAGGTATGCTTTTTAAAGTTTAAAATATTTACATCCCTGCATGGAAAGATGATATCTATAACTTGAGAATGGTATCTTTGTTAGGGGTATACTTGGACGGTCATTGCAATTCGACTTGATTGTGATGATATAAAAATGAAAGTAATGGTGGAAAAGGAATTGTACTGGAAGAAGAGAAAAGGAGAGATGAAATGGAGTAAATTATATCTCATTAAGAGCCAAAAAAACAGCCTATTTCATGAGTGTAAACTGTTTGCATTTTTGTTTTTCTTCCCAGGTGATTTTTACCTTCTGAATACAATTCTTTCTGTGCAACATTCATTCAGTTTTGCACACATATATTGTATCTAGGATATACTCTAACACATTTAACATGTATGGGACTATCTGCCATCTAGGGGAGGGGGTGGAGGGAAGGAGGGAAAATTCATAATAGAAGTGAGTGCAAGTTATAATGTTGTAAAAAAAAATTACCCATGCATATGTACTGTCAAAAAAAGTTATAATTATAAAATTAATAAAAATGTACAAAAAAAGAATACAAATAGCAAAATTACCAAAAAAAAAAAAACCACAAAAAACCCAGCCTATTTCATTTGAGAGGGAAAAGCATCTTATCATATTTGGCTCAAAGAGGGAATATACATGTTTAGTTTGCTATAGAAATTTGTGTCACCCTATAGGGAAGCAGGAGGGGAAAGGAAAGGGAGAGTCTAATAGAGGGGCGAACAGAAATAGAAGGAGAAAGGAACAAGAAAGGGGAGGGAGTGAAAAAAAGAGAAAGCAGATTGAGGGAGGTGGTGGTCAGAAACAAAAGTAAATTCAAGCCCTACTTGATTAAGTATGTAATATTTGAGAACTATTTCTCTTCCCTTTGTGGTCTTTTGCAGTTGTAATATTCTGTAATGCTATGGGTTGGACCTGAGATTTCAATTCTTTTCATTAGTGTGACTTGGGATTTTTTGTGTAACTCAGTCTTAGAAAATTGCTGATATTAAGTAGCTTGTTGAAGGTTACAAAGA
The DNA here is from genome assembly GCF_048593235.1 of Sminthopsis crassicaudata. Taxonomy (NCBI): domain Eukaryota; kingdom Metazoa; phylum Chordata; class Mammalia; order Dasyuromorphia; family Dasyuridae; genus Sminthopsis; species Sminthopsis crassicaudata. The sequence continues at coordinate 231,021,613 of NC_133622.1, read as the reverse complement.
CAGATTGTGTCAAAGGCAAGACATGAACCTAAATATATTTCCAAATCGAAATCTTACCTTTTACCCCCATATAGCACTGTCTCTTCCTCTGTGATGTTTTGTAATTTATAATACAATGTAAGGTGGTAATGAATCAATCAATCAATAAACACTAATTAAGTGCTTACTATGTGTCAAACATTGTAATCAGTGATGATGACAACCAGGGACAAAAAAAAAAAATAATGGCATATTATGCTTGAAAAGGCCATTGTAAAGTGATATAACTGGACTATATCACTAGATTACCTCAGAGATTCCTTCTATCTATAGATGACTAGCTCAATAGAAAAAGACACAGACATAAAGAGATGGGAGAGAGAGACAGACAGAGACACAGAAACAAAGAGTGAAAGAAGAGAGCAGAAAAGAGAGATTTAGTCAACACTTGGTATATACTAGGCACTTTGCTAAGCCCTGGGGAAACAAAGACAAAGATTCTCTAAGGTCCTTGCCATTCTAATAGGAGAAAATAGTAACTAGACCAGAGATATTAGAGAAGAACATAGTAAAACCTGGAAAGGACTAATCATCTCAGAATGATGGTCTTTATGAGAAGGTAAGGAGCAAAAGATGACAGTTGTCATGTGCTCTAATTCAGGGAAGTTGAGAAGATTGCTTCTCAATAATCATTTATAGGAATCAGACTTATCCAGAAGGTGACAGGTTGGAGGAATAGTGAAGGACCATATTTAGAGATGGGATGAAGGCTAATGGGATTTTGCAGCAAAAATGTCATCATAGACATAAATTTCAAGAAATCTTACTATATCAGCAAAGGGTTTGAAAGAGGAAAATAGGTTGTTGTAAGATGGGTCTTTTTAAGGCCATCCATTTCATACAAATGTTCGTCATTTTTAATATTATTTTATTTTTGTATTTTGAATCCCAAATTGTCTTTTTTCCCTCCCACTTCTCCCCCACCCACTGAGAAGGCCAGCAAAATGATTTCAATTGTAACATATAATCTAACAAAACAAATAATGAAGTTATGTTCTAATTTTTCCATAATGCTTCTAACATTTGTCACTTTCCTCTTCTATCGTTTTGGCCAATTTAGTGTAAAGCGATATTTTCAGGTTATAACTATATATCATTTTGATTTCTTCTTTGGAAAATTTCCTGTATATCCTTTGACCATTTATCAATTGGGGAATAATAAGCATAATGTTACCCTAGTTCTTGTCACTTCATTTTGCATTAGTTTATATAGTATTTGCCATGTCTTTTCTGAAACCATTACTATTATTAATTAATTAATTGGTTATTAATAACCAATACTATTATTACTAATATTAATATGTGAAGCAATTGAGGTTACATGACTAGGCCGGGTCAAATAGCTATTAAGTGGCAAATATTTGAGGCCAAATTTGAACTCAGATCCTCCTGACTCCAGAGCTAGTATCTGTCCACTACACCATGGAACTGCTTCCCTTCTTGTCATTTTCCATAGAAGAATAGCACTTCATTATAATCATTTATCACAGTTTATTCATTCATCCCCCAATTGATGAACCTCCTCTCAATTTCTAATTATTTGTCAATGCAAAAAATTGCTATAAACACTTTTGTACAACAAGGTCCTTTTCCTTTTGCTTTGATCCCTGTGGAATAGAGACCTAATAGTGGTATTGATGGTTGAAAGGAGGTGCAATTTTAATAATTATAATACTTTAGTTCCCCAATTACACAAATTCAGTATTAATTGTTTTAAAATTTAGTGTTCTGAATTCATTTTAACATTCTTTTTAAAAATTAATTTATTTGTTTAGAATATAAATACAAAGTAGAAAAAATAGAAAAGAAAAATATAAAACTTGTCACCTGCAGAGCAGAAAATAAGTGAAGATTCAAAATGTTTAACAATAAATTTCCCTTTCAAAAAAAATTATATAATAATAGAATCATTGTATCATTGTATTCAGGACTTTCATCTTTACGTCCTTATATATTTTATTTTGCTCTCTGCCATAGATTTTTTCTTTATAATTTTTTATCCTTTTCTTCCCTCTCTCTCCTAGCCCCAGTTCCCCTTAGCACATTAAATATGGATATATTTAAGTATATATACATATACACAAATATATACATTAGCACACACATACAAGCATATATATATTCACACATGCATATACACATAACTATAACCATATACATGTATGCACGTATATTTTGATATACATTTATGTGAGACTGTACAATGCTTGTCTGTCCTCTGTTTCTCTGAACATTTCTCTTTCTTAGGTCCACGTATTTCAATATTTTTTATATCTACCAACTCACTATTTCATAAGCCACTGCAATATTCAAACATTTTACTATTTAGTTGTTTTGAATAATCTAAAACATTATAAATGTGACTGACATAACATAGTTTCCTTATTTTTTCTCTTTTGATTGAATCTATTTTAATTTTAACTTTGCCTGAAATAAATCATTATTACCCCTATTTTTTTCTAATAGATCCTATTCCTGATCATCATTATTGTGTTTGTGTATATATCTTGTTTCCTATTCCTGCTGACTCTTCTACTTTACTTCTACTTGATAGCTTGTTTTGCTATTACTTAACCTTCAAGCCTCCCAAGGATCCCTTTCTTAGCCTCTCCTACCTTTTTCCTCCCTTTTTATCCCATTCCCATTAATTTAAACACCTTATAACACCCAACAACTCTTCTATATTGTTTTCCCCTATCCCCTCTTTTTATTTATTTATAAAATTTCATGTTTTATACACAAACACAGACTCACAGACATACACATAACTTTAACTCATTACTGATGTGAAATGTATCTCAGAACTACCAGACTTCCTCTCCATCACACCTCATCTGTTTAACATAAATACTGTTCTTAGCTTTTTTTATATAGTTTTACTTTTTTAAAATCACATGACACTCAGCACAATCCCAGCCTTTCTTTCAAACTACCAAATAACTAATGGAAGTCTTAGACATGTGGTTGGCATTTCCACTTATAAAATATATATAGTTTGTCCTTAATGAATCCCTTAAATTAGTTTTAATGTTTACATTATATTTTAATTGTGTCTTACATGTCGAATTTTCTATTAAGGTCAGGATTTTTGCAAGAAAATCCTGAAAATCCAGCAATTTGTTGAATATTCACTTTTGTTCGATGCTGATTAATTTTGTTAGATATAATATTTTCATCTGCAGCCTTAGTTCTCCATATCGTCAATATATGGTGTTCCAAAACATGAAGTCTTTTATTGTAGCCATAGACAGATCTTGTGTGATTTTAACTGTGATTCAGCATATTTGAATTATTGTTGTATGTAAAATTTTTTCTTTGATCTGGGGTTTTCAAAATTTAGCAATGATATTCCTATAAGTTTTCCTTGTAGAATCTCTTTCGGGTGGTTATAAATGGTTTATTTATGTCTACATTCCTCTCTTGTTTTAACTCTTCAGGACAATTTTCTTTAATTATCTCTTGGATAATTATTCTTGTAATTATTCTTGTTTTCTTTTCTTTTTTTGTTCTCCAAATCTGTTGTTTATCTTATTACGTGTGTCACATTATTTTCTGTTTTTTCATTTTTTATATTTCTATTATTATTTCTTGGTCTCATAACTTTGATGGCTTCCCATTGCCTGATTCTAATTTTCAAAGATTCATTTTTTTCCCTTAAGACTCTGAATCTCCTTTTCTACTTGGTTAATTTTCATAATCTTCTTGTTTTTCTTGGCTGGTTCTTTTTAATTTTCTTCCCCTATGTCTCTCATTTAATTTTTAAAGTATTTTTTGAGTTCTTCTATGAATTCTTTTTGAATAGGTTACTATTTATTCTTTGGGGTAGATGATGCTTTTTAAACTTCAGCATCCTCTGGAGATACAACCAGCCTTTCATATTCCCATAGTAACTTGCTATGGTGAGAGTCTTTTATTTTTTTTTAAGCTCTTAATCTCTTTTAAAAGAGATTTCACTCTCTCTCTCTCTCTCTCTCTCTCTCTCATCTCTCTCTCTCTCTCTCAACTTAATTTTTTTTGGACTTTTTCTTTTCATTAGGGTGGGAGATCTATGTTTTCCTTCACATCTTGACTGTTATGGAAATATTTTGAATAATTTTACATGTAGTTCTTTAATGGTGGTTGGAGATAAGGGAAAGAATCTAGAACTCAAAAATCTTAAAAACAAATGTAAAAAAATGTTTTGAATTTAACTGGGGAAAATGATAAATAAATATGTTTAAAAAGAGGTTGTTATTGTAATTATCTCTAGTCCTGGGGTAAAATAGTTGGTGCCTCTATTGTTCCTTTTACTTTTCCCCTCTGGCCTGGAACCCAAAGTGAAGAACTCTACCTTCCAATTAATGCCTATAACAAGCAGCATCCATGTCCCATTGCTTCTGCACTCATGCAGAATATGCTTGTTCCTTTTTAATCAGGGCCATATTTCTGTATTGTAACTGGATCTGGCTTTCTTTATTCACAAAAATTCTCTCAATCTTCCTAGACTCAGCCTCATGCATTCCCCACACTCTCTGGGAAGTTAATGTTCCTATGGCTGGGGTCTGATAAGCATCTGAGAACAAGTTTTAACTCAGATCTCTCTTATTCCAAGTCTGACTTTATATTTCCTGAATCAACTACTACTCTCATCTCCCCTCCAGTTTTTTTTGTTCTTTGGAGGAGATAATTGGGAGAATTCAATTGAGTTTGTCCCTATACTCTGTCATATGACTTCTATCTTGTCTAGGCCTTTTATGGTAGATTTCTTCTATTTTTTTTTCTTTTAAAATACGTAAGAATATAGTCCTTAAAGGGCTGAGGAGTTTCCCCTCCTTTTCCCTCTTAAGAGATGTTGCTCCTTGATGAGACCAAAATGGAATAAGATAAAAGTAGAGTAGATGAAACCTATTTCATCCAAGTACTTTCACACTAACTACATTTTTTGCACAGCAATGATTTCCTGAGTGTGTATCTCCTCTAACTTAATCACTGAAATGAGCATAAAAAGGAAAATGTTATTAAGTAAAAAACTAAAACACAACTCGATCAAATGATAAGAGAAATTAAAGGTGTACAGTCTTCTAAGAAGAAGAAATATCTTTCCAGAAAGGCACTGAAATGTAATGGATAATGAATTATGGTTGGGATACATACAAATCAAAGTTCTTAGATCAATCTGAATGTGATCAGTTGAAGAAGGAGATTAAGATAGCTTATTACAAAGTCATAAAAATATGGGAGTAGTGATATTTGGCTGAGTCAAAGCTAGAGGCGCATTGCATACATTTTGTACAGTGGAACTGACTTCAGACTTTAAAAGGCTGTGCATATGTATATGTTTATGAATATATATGATCAACAATGAAACCCGCCATCTGCAACCCACACCTAGGAGAAGTCAAGAAATTGTAAATAGTTCTGTTGCTCACCAGAGTCTGGCAGTGTTCAAAAACAAATTCATGCATAAATGTTATGTTGGTCATAAATCTAACCACGGATGAATAATGTTTACAAATCACTAATAGCTAGGGAATAGTGTAGGCATAGAGTACCAGACTGTGTGCTTTTCAAAAATAATTGTACAGATGTATTTTAGTTAATCTTCTATACTGAAAAACCTCCCTCCTTTTACCTTCTCCCTCCTTTTATTTCTCAATTGTGAGCGCTCTCTCTCTCTCTCTCTCTCTCTCTCTCTCTCTCTCTCTCTCTCTCTCTCTCTCTCTCTCTCTCTCTCCTCCCTCTCTTTCTCTCCTTCCTTCTTCCTTCCCTCCTTCCCTCTCTCTCCTCTCTCTTTTCCTATTTTTCTTATTTTTCACCTCAACTCCTGTTTCTCTCTGTCCACTGTCATTCACTTTTTTGTACTTTTTTTTTCTCCTTTCTCTTTCTTCCCTTTTTTTTCTCTTTTCCCTTCTTTCTTCCCTTCTACTTCTTGCCCATCTCAAACACTTAAAGCAATGCAAACACTAATACTGATAACAATACCATGAAACTAGAAAAAAATACAACATGCAAATACAAAAAATCAGCTTCAGTGCCAGGCCATTTCTTAAAACTATTACTGGGAAAATGGGTGACCTCTGTGTTGAGTGCCTGCCTTTTCTTCCTTAGTTATTTAAGCTAAATGTGCTTTTGGACCAAGTGGGTGATTGATCATGGTCTTTGTTACACATTGACACTGATCTCCTAATGTGCTAAACAACCGCCTAATAATTGTCCTCATTAACTTTTCCAGAGTTCAGGATGGTGTATAACCATCCAAAACTGTCTCCTGCTTGCAATAAAAATCACTTAATTATTTTGTTAGCTGATATGTTCATGGAGAAAAATGTTATGCATACACAATTCTGGAGGCTATCCTTCATGTTATATTTGTTTCCTCACTAGTGTCTGGTTCAATTTAGTGTTTTGTTTTGTTTTGTTTTGTTTTGTTTTGTTTTTGGTAGCAATCTTAGAATTCTAAGTAGAAATATATTGATGTAAGATTTAAAATTCTAAGGATCAGTTAAAAGAATGTTGCCTCTTGAACCTGGAGAAGAGAAGGTGAAAGTGGAAGAGGGAAGGGTAGGGCAAAATAGTTATATTCAAAGGTTTCAAGGGATGATATATACAAAAGGAGTTAGGCTTGTCCTGTTTGGATTCAAAGAATAACAGCATTGCCACGTAAGGAGAGGTCACAAAGATATTAGGGAAAACTTCACAAAAATGAGATCCTTTCCTCATGAAATGACAGTGTCTTTTCAATCATAATCTAGGAATTTTCTCTAGATACACAATGACATCCTAGAATTTGAGAATTGGAAGGGATCACATCTAGATCAATGTGGATACAAAAAGAATTTCCTCTACATTATGCAGGAGTAATTGTCTAAAATTTGTTTAAAAGACTCAAGGAGGCAAAAACCCATCACATGTTGAAACATCCATTCTTATTCTTGGACAATTGCTAGGAAGGTTAGTTTTCTTTCATTTTTTCTTTTTTTCTTGACATAAGACAAAAATGGCTCTTTTCTCATTGTTTCTAGTAGTGGTTTTTGGAATCACATGAAGCCAATCTGAACCCTTTGTCATGTGCTAACTAATCAAATACTTTAAAACGGTATTATTTCCATAATCAATTATTCAAGCATTCCAATTGTGTCCAACTCTTGATAACCCCATTTGAAGTTTTCTTGGAAAAGTGTTTTGCCATCTCTTTTTTTTAATCTCATTTATAGCTATTGAGATAAATGGGGTTAAGTGATTTACTCAGAACTACATAGTTAGTAAATGTCTGAGGCCAGATTTGAACTCTGGTCTTCTTTACTCCATGTTTGACATTCTATCCACTTTCTCTAGATGCTTTCCTCCTCCCCATTAATCAATAAGTATTAAATATTTACTTTGTGTCAGACACCAATTTTTGTTACATACTGGCATCTCAAGAGCAAAGAATAAAATAATCACAAATTCTGAGTTTACCAGTTTTGTTTTCGGTGTTTGTTTTGGAAGAGGACCAATGAAATCACAATTGATAGCTGAACTGGCATGTGAATTGGATTTAAGTGAGGCAAAGTTGCAAAACGTCATCAGTCTCAGTCTTTCTTCCAGAGCCATCAAAGTCCAGTGGCAAGGCCAAATGTAGTACAGTTGCCAATGGCCCAGGGTGCAATGGATGATCTTGGCTTGTTAAATGTCTTACTTCCATAAGACTTCCATAGCACCTGCTTTGGCTTCCTTCATCATGGTCATTGGAACAAATCTCATCCACCCATTGATGGGTTGGAGACCTATCTGTTACTCTCTCTATGGGTTAGCTGGCAGACTGAAAGGGTTTTACTGGGGTGTGGCCATCCTGCATTCTTGGAACCACAGGCAACAGTTAAGTGCCAGGTAGACATCAAAGGTGGATGATGAAAAGTACTCTCACGCTAGAAGTGCTAGCTACTTCTTCCTGAATACCTAATGGAAAAGTGCATATATAAATATAAATAACATGATAATTATGAATGCAAATATTGAAACACAAGTTAATTTGTGAGAGAGACCACTGGTAGTTGAGTGATCAGGAGGGTTTTCATGCAAAGGATGGTACTTAAGCAGTATTTTCAAGGAAAGAAACTCGGAAAGAGAAGCTAGGGGAAAAAATAAGCATTTAAACAGCACTTATTATGTGCCAGCTATTGTGCTAAGAGAGTTATTTATTTTTTACTATTATCTCAATTGATCCTAACAACTACCCTTTGAGATAGGTTTTATTATTATCTACATTTTACAATTGAGGAAACTGAGGCAGACAGCAGTGAAGTGACTTTTTGTATCTCTTAGAAATGGGAGATAGATTTTGTATTAAAGCAATGGAAAAAGGTCACTTAGATTGGCTCAGAGTGCAAGAGGAAGAGTAATGCTAAATGTAACAAGAAAGATAATTTGGAGCCAGGTTGTATAGAGTATAAAGAGGTAGAGAGAAAAGATGTTTATTTAATCCTAAGATCTACTAGGCCCATGGGGGCCTAAATGAATCAGGGAACCACATGATTAGGTTTTTTTTTTGGGGGGGGAGACAAAGTTTTAGAACAAGAAGAAAATTTAAAAGCTATCTATTTCAATTCCCTTATATTTTTCAAATTAGTCAATAATAATAGTGGTAAAGTGATATCTCTGAGATCACTCAGTTAACAAGAAATATAAACACAGTTTGAATTCAGGGCCTTTGCTTCTTGGTCAAGAATTGTTCAAGTATCTAGCGATTGTCTACCAGGTAAGAATTTTGTTATTGTTGCTGCTCTTATTTTGTTTTCTTTTTAGATTTAATTACTCCTAAAAATAGCTTACTCTATCTACTAGACAAAACACTCCCAAATTCATAGACAAGATACTGTTATATGGGTTCAAGAATCTTCATAATCCTGATTGCTCTCCTCTGGCTTCTCTCTGTTTTTGATCTTGTTGTACTTCCTTCTTGCTCTGGGCCATGACATCAGAAAGGTGATACCATGATGTACAAGTGAAGTGGATTTCAGTGTTTTCAAGGTCATATACATTTCTGGGTATATATGAGGGAAAAGAAGTCATGTGGAATAAATGTATTTGGAAAAGAATTTGACTCTGCTATTTCTTTTGTAAATTAACTATTCTCTTGTGTGTGATCACTCATAAACCAATTGACTCCTCTGGGCTATGAGTTCCTTCTTCATTTGCAACTTGAACAAAAGTTAGACTAAATAATTTTTCAAGGTCCCTCATATCCAAATTTAGAATTCTCTGACCTGGAAAGTCTTAAGCGATGTGTGCAATATTATATCCCATGAGCTGAGAGAGACATTTTGAGAGGATCTTGATGTTACCTAGTTTACTCCCTTAATTCTATAGAAAAAAGGAAAAAAAAAAGATGCCAAGAGAAGTGAGGTGATTTGTTCAGCAGTTGCATGATGAGAAGTCGGACCTTCTGACTGTACTCAGAATTTTTTCACTGTGCCAGAGCATGACATTCATACACATGTGCACATATGCTTGCACACACACATATGAGACTTGGAGAGAGAGAGAGAGAGAGAGAGAGAGAGAGAGAGAGAGAGAGAGAGAGAGAGAGAGAGAGAGAGAGAGAGAGAGAGAAGAAAAAGAAAAAAAGAGGAGGATGAGGAGAAGAAAAAAGGAAGAAGGACAAAGAAGAATGAAGAAAGGATGAAGAAGAAGGAAGAAGAAAGAAGAAAGAAAACGAGGAGAAAAAGAAAGTGAAGGAGGAGAATAAGAGATGGAGGAAAAGAAAAAGAGAGAAAAGAGATAAAGAATGTGAGAGGGAGAGAGCAAGAGAGAGGGAGAGTGGAAGGAAGGGAGGGAGGGAGAGATGTTAATATGTAATCCATAAAATAAAGAAATACAATGGATTGTACTAATTTAGAGGAAGGATGGATGGTTTGTTCCTAATGGGGTCAGGGAAGAATTCATACAAAAATGGTCATTTAAGGTAAAACTTAAAAGATGGACAAAAGGAAGGAACAATTGGGCATGGAAGGGCATTTTAAGAAAGCAAAAAAATAGAGAAAATGAAATAGAGTTTGGAATATGATGGCAACAATGCTGCTATGAGTGAGGGGGAGTGTTGTTGTTTGCTACTATGTTTTCAAGGTCCAGGGATGCCAAAGTCGTCTGACCTTTGTTTCATAGCAACGTGGAGTTAATGAGCAGTTTCTAGGGGGAGAGTCTTATATTCCGGGGTTTGCTTTGGCAAAGATTAATTGTTGCCTTTCCTATTCTGGATATGTGATTGAGGAGCTATTCTTGCAGTTTCCAGTCAGCAGTGGTGATGACTTCTCTGCTCAGCAGGAGTTTCCTACCTGCCGTTCACCTGTGGCTATCAGCTGCCTCTCCAGAAATGATTCAATCTGAGAGCAATTAGACTACAGGCTAGAGGACAAAGATAACAAAAAGGGACCCATGCAAATTGCAAGTCAAGTCAGAATCTCAGTCAAGCAAAATGCCTGAGACACAAGTAGCAACCAGGAAGAATGGATGAATTATGACTCTGGTATTTTCATTCTTATTTATGTCCAGAAATCAATCAACAGCCAAAGGAATGTAATAATTTATAAGTCAGGTGCTGTCAAATATGCATGGATCTAAACGAGTAAAACCTGACCCTGTTTTCCCAGGAAACTTGATGACAACAGCAAATAATCTCATTACAGGACTGTCATTCATAATATGATGCATTATGCTGACATGATAGAGAAACATGAATGAAAAATACAATCAAGGCTGAAGAGGGAGGTGTTCCTTGCTCACATGAAATCTCTTCTCCCTCCCACCCACACCTTGGTTAATGAAAATAGATGGACTGGACGTGATGGGACATTTATTATGGAAACAAGTTAAGCAAAAAAGACCTGCCAATTTGATGGAAGAGGTTATTTTGGCAACACAACGTCCAAGTACATAAAGAAATTGGAAGCTTGCCATTGGGAAAGAAGAAGGGCCTTCGCCTTCTTGAACTTATGGCTGCTATTTCTTTGCAGGACTCGGGGTTCTCAAATGTTTAGGTTTGAAAGGAGTAGACATATACTACTCATGTGAAACCAATGTTCATTAAGTTTGAAGAGAGATTACGGGCCACTGGGTGGCTCATGTGAACAAATAAAATGATAATTTGAGAAATCTATGAACTCATTAATATAGGCACTCTCTCCAGCAATGCAGAGTTTGTTCCCAACTCATATCTTCTTATCCTGGAGGTCTGCATATACTCAACAACACTCTATAAAAGGGTGTAAAAAGACATAATCCTTACTTTGCTTCTTATACTCTCTTATGGATATGAATGCAACATGTGGATTTCCCAGCCCAAATTAGTCAAAGTCAACAAGAATTTATTAAGTACCTACTATGTGCCTGGAAGTATGATAAGGTCTTTTGTAGACCTTAAAGATCAAAAAACCCAACTAAAAACCAAATCAAAACATCAAAAAATAAAAGTCCTTGCTCTGAAGGAGGTAATAGCCTCATCTTCACTCTCAGTATACAGTGGGTCTGCCTATCTGGTCATACATATATTTTATAATTTCTTTTATATTATTTTTGATATCTAAGATATGGTGCATTCCATTTAAATATATCAACTACTTTGAATTTTATCACTGCCATTTAAGTCATTTGTAACTTAAATTTCACAAAGATCAGGAAATAATATTTATAGCCATTTAGTTCAAGATCTATAAGGATGGTAGCTGTCCATATGCTCTGGTTATATATATATATATATATATATATATATATATATATATATATATATATATAATATATGAACTATGTATGCATATATAGTCATATGTACATATGTGTATTTGTGTGTGTTCAGTACAATTCAATAAACCAGGGGTTCTCAAACTATGGCCCGCAGACCAGATGAGGCCCACTGAGGACGTTTATGCGGCCCGCCGGGTTATGGCAAATGGACTGAGGGGAGGGGACAGAGTGTGAATTTTTGCTTTTACTATAGTCTGGCCCTCCAACAGTCTGAGGGACAGTGAACTGGCCCCCTATTTAAAAAGTTTGAGGACCACTGCAATAAATATTTACTAAGCTCCTATTATGTTTGAGGCAGTGTACTAAACTCTGGAAACTCAAATAAAAAAAAGAGAAACAACTTCTGTTCTCAAGCTTTTAATCAACATGAAATAAGAAAATGGGGATGGGGATAGGTATAGAAAGAGATACCAGGACGTGAAGGGACATCCATCCATGTTTCAGGGAACTAAAAGCTAGCAGAAAAGCAGATGTAAAATAGAATGATCTGAGATCATTCTATAAAGGAAGGCAATGGGAGGAGTTTAATACTCTTCTCTCTAGCCCTCCAAACAGTAGGCAGGGCAGGATGAGAGAGGTCACATTTGTCAAGGTTTGGATTAACAATATGGTTTTATAGGTAAACATAGAGTTTATCCTTGGAGGGACATCATCTGTGGAGGTTAAAGTAGGCAGACTAGCAGATGCAAAGTAGAGTATTTACATACATAAGTCTGCTTACACACCTGTGCACTTTTAGAGAGATCTGAACTAGTTATTCCATAGGTGTAAGACTCTTACTATAGCTAAACATGGAAACTGTTCAGTAAGGTAGACTTTTAGAAAGTTGTCAGGGAGTGTGTATGTGGCCAGTCACTAAAGTCTTGCTCATTAATTGATTTATCATGTAGAGTATTTTGTGTTAAGGTCTTTGTCATGTGACCAATAACACAGAGGACTTGATATTATTGTTTTTGTGGTCCTTACTACCTTTCAAAAACAACCATTCAAAGGATTTAATACATCAGAAATAGAGTGATTACAACTGTTTCCATGGGATAAAGCCTAAAAAAAAAAAAAAAAAAAAAAAACAACCTTGTGAATTAATAGCAAAAACACTCAAAAAACAAAACAAAAACAAACAAACAAACAACAACAACAAAAACAGTAATCCCTAAAATGCCCTCTCAAATATCCCTACAATAACATTCAAACTTCTTTTCAGGTTCCATAACCAGACTCACCATCTTGTGCACTGGAACAATTTCCCTGCCACTTTTGCCAACTTTGTTGACATCATCTGAGATCTCTACCATCAATACGTTATTTTGTATGACAAAGAAGGATTTCTACCCATGCTCTTGCTGTGAAGGAGAAGGTGTAGGAGGCTGGGGCTGCTATCTTCCTGGAACCATAGGGCTCAGCCAGTGAATAAGAGATGTGAGGGAACAGGAACAGGAGATCAGTGTCCGTGTAATCCTGAAACAAGAAAGAAAGGAAAGAGGACTGGAATCCATCTGTAGCCAGCCTCCTATCCTAAAAGAATTGGCCTTCCCTGGGTTGTGCCCAAAGAAATGTGAATTTTCTGATTCAGAAGAAGCTGAAATAACCCTCAGAGGCCCTTTCTTCAGAAGAGGAAAAAATTCAGATAGTGCTAGTGGAATGCAGAGAAAACAAACACCAATTCAGTTCAAAACCCAGAACACATATAGAGACAGCAACAAGATAGAAATTAAAAAGAAGGGAAGATAGCTCTAAAGATATCCAATTAAAAATGAACTTTGCTACATCAATATTTCACAGCAAAAATAATTAGAAAAATAAGGAACAAAAATAATTTTATTCACTGCAGTGAGGATCTAAAAAGAAGACCACTGATTGGAAACGCAACATTTGGTCTCCGAAGAAAGAAAACACATTGATTTTAAAATCAAAATGTGTAGATAAAATTTAAGTACCACAGTTCTCACACCAAAACATGAAAACTCAAAAATCTTCAACAAAAAGAAGAAGCAATGCAAGAAAAATACCTACATATCCTGAATACAAAAGACAGTTCATGACTCATAGAGTCAACAGAATACACTGAGGAAAAAATTCTATAAACTCCAAGATGTATGTTAGGTAACTTTAATAATTATAAAAATTTTAAATTCTAAAAACAGAAGAAAAAGTTCAAGTGATCGAGAAAATGAGCTTCAAATATGAAAGGAATTCAAATACGATGAAACTATTCTTTCTTGGATCTAGTCTTCAGGAAGATTTACCTGATAAGAATTATTTTCAGGTGTAGTTCCAGCTGTCCACTTCTGCCCTGCCTTATTCCCTCCCAAGTTTAGAGTTTTCTGGGCTTGGGAGTTCTTGCTCCCACTGCACTATCCTGCTGCTCAGAAGTATTTCCTTAAAGGGCTTGTTTTCCAACAATAAGGGGAATGAACCAATTCCAATAGACTCATGAGAGAGAGAACCATATGCATCTAGAAAGAGGGCTATGGGAACTGAATGTGGATCACAACATAGTATTTTCATCTTTTTTGTTGTTTGCTTATTTTTTCTTGTCTTTCTCATTGTTTTTCCTTTTTGATCTGATTTTTCTTGTGTAGCATGATAAATGTAGAAATATTTATAAAACAATCTGCATATGTTTAACATATATTGGATTATTTGCTGTCTAAGGGTGGGGATGGGGAGAGGGGAAGGAAAATAAATTGGAACACAGGGTTTTGCAAAGGTAAATGTGGAAAACTATCTTTGCATATAATTTGGAAATTAAAAAAACATTATTTAAAAGGTGAAAATAAAATTAAAGAATAAGAAGGAAAAAAAAAGTGTTTGCAGGCCTGCCTTTAAAAAAGTAAAAGACCAAGATTTGTAAAGAGTTTAAATAAGGGATTAGCCCCAAATCCATTATGCTACAGGAGCATTCAAAAATAAGTGGCAACAATTATAGACTCAGAAAAGACAGCTGTATCAAAACATTCAAAAATAGCATCTACATTATGCTTAAAGATAATAGTTAATATCAATACATATAATGATAAATGCATATGTGTATATATAACATATAAATTCATATATATATGTCTATATGTATATATACAAAAATTATGTAATTATTTAGTAGCATTTCTAAATTTCTAAATACTTGAAGGTCATTGATACAATTATACGTCATGATTTGTTTTAGAGACAATAGATCCATAAGAAGTAGGATATTAATATGTAGTAAATGGTCATTGAATATAACTTCATTATCAAATTTCATGTTACTTTGAGATACAAGGCTGTAGTAAATCTATCAACTGGACAATGAGTTAGAAAGACAGATTTCCAATGCCACTTCTGGGCCTCCTCATTCTTTCTAAGACTTACCTATTGAGAATTTATCTATTAAATCATGTGTGAGTTGCAGTCTGAATTGGTGCCATGAATTTCTAAGCCTAGACTTATCTATATTGATGAAATCACAGATGCTTTGTGTATTCATGACTATGTTCCTCATATTAGGGCAGTGAAGTGGAACTGTTGAAAAAATATTAGGCCTAGAATCAAGAAAATGAGTTAATATCTGATATCAGACACTTATTAGTTACATAATTACGTGGCATAATGGATAGAGTACCGGGTCTGAAGACAAGAAGATCTGAATTCAAATTTGCCTCAGATACTTCCTAGCTGTTTAAACCTGGGCAAGTTACTTAATCCTTTTTGCCTCAGTTTCCTCATCTGTAAAATGAATTGGAAAAGGAAAGGCAGACAATTCCAGGATCTTTACCAAGAAAATCCCAAGTATAGGGTATTTGGGAAAAATGGGACACTAACACATTGTTGGTGGAAAGGTGAACTGATCTAACCATTCTGGAGAGCAATTTAGAATTATGCCCAAGAGCTATCAAACTGTGCACACCCTTTGACCCAGCAGTGTTTCTACTGGACTTATATCCCAAAGAGATCATAAAGGAAAGAAAGAGTCCTACATATCCAAAAATGTTTGTGACAGCCTTTTTATTCTTTTGGCAAGAAAGTGGAAACTGAGTGGATGCCCATCAGTTGGAGAATGGCTGAATAAGTTATGGTATATGAATGTTACCGAATATTATTGTTCTATAAAAAACAATCATCAAGATGATTTCAGACAGGCCTGAAGAGACTTACATGTGCTGATTCTAGATGTAATGAGTAAAAAATTACTTGAGTTATGTAATTTTTTTGTTTTAAGACTTTATGCCAGTTGTTGAATATGTGGGTTACTTTAGCAAAAGGCAAATACACATACCATTATTTAGACAGTATGTGGTAAGTAACTCCAGAAAATAAGGAATGGTAAAAAAAGAATCTGGCAGTTGTCAGCCCTTAGTTGGCATAAGAGCTTCATCAATGGTTGGAACATAGGGCAAGTCTGTAAATGAAGTGTCTGTTAGAAAATATAGTTTGCTATCCTATGACATACCCACTCACCACAAACAGAGAGCTAATAACATAACTTCTGTGTGAATTTATTGATAGCAAGAATATCAAAGAAAATGAGTAATAGGGAGTGGGCTTCCAATTTAACCTTTTTTATTCCTTTCAGGAGTCTTTAAGATTTATAACAGCTTATACCTAAGAAAATTACAACCCCTTTTCACCACATTTATGAAGCAACCAAGTGAAACGGCATTTCAAGCATGGGTGTGCTTCATTGATGCTTTCCAGCCATAGTAAAGCCTTTTTATTTCACTGCCTTGGATTAAAAAATACATACCAGAGGGCCTAATTCTGACCTGGGTATTTGTCTATAGTTAAAGGATAGGTTTTAGAGGAAGTCCATATGGGAATTTTCTTAATATATATATATATATATATATATATATATATATATATATATATACACACACACACACACACATATATATGTATATGTGTGTGTGTGTTTATATATGTGTGTGTGTGTGTGTGTGTATCTATGGATCTGACACCTAAAATTCTTACTTCCCTAAGAGTTATAAGTATACTATATTAATACATAAGAATATATATATTAATTATATATATATATTAATATATAATAATAATAAGTATACCATATTAATATATAAGTAAGAATTTTAGGTGTCAGATCGATAGATAAGCTAGATAGATATTATAGGAAAGAAATTCACATTATTGGTTAAAAAAAAAAGTAAGGTAAAGGTCAAAATATGGATGCCTTCTCTAAAGAAAAGACAACACAAAGCAACAAAACATTGTGGAAAACAGTAAGATCATAAGATCACCTAAATTCAATCTATAAAAACTTGGGTATTTCTTTTAATTTCTTTGGGCCTATTTCCTCATAAGTAAAGGGAAATCATTAGATTAGTGTCCTTTGAGGTTTCTCCTGTAGAGGGCAGGAACTCTGAAAAGGTGTAAATAAATCTAGGACAGCAGGGTTTTTGTAGTTAAGCACCTAGTCAATGTGAGATAATGGTTCTCTAAGCACATACTTAATGTAATCAATCTAGTTGTCATACACTTAGAGTAATATGGTAATGTAATGTTCTATAGTTGTACATGCTCAGTTGAGGTAGTGACTTAATCCTACTAGAGTATTTAAGGGAGCCTCAGACTCAAAACTCTTTCAGCCACACTCTCAGCCACAAACACAAAGAAAAGACACTAGATTTCAGACTCCATCTTTGACCAGCCACATGGCCCTCCTGCCTCCTTCATTCCTCCACTAAGGCCAAGGATTTGGACTGATCTCAAGGTCCTCCAGAGAGCTAGTCTAGAATTACATTCTCCCAACTAATGAGCTATGATCCTATGGTGCTAAGAGGAAAGTCGCTAATGCAAAAATATGTACATGGCACAAAAATAGGGTTTGAAGAGGTGAAAAAAATGCTGGATAGATAATAGACTTAGGACCTAAAAAATTCTTTCCAGTCTAGAACATTCAATCTATAAGGATTTAATTGGTTGTTATGTGACTAGTTAGTTCTATGCTGAGCACAAATACTAAGCATTAGTATTTTTAAAGATATTGTCTTTGTCCTCAGGTATCTTAGATTCTATTTTACAAAAATTTCGTAACACAATGAGTAACAGAGTTGGAAGTGATTGAATATCAAAATATGGGAACAGCATTCACATTCAAACTTGGATCTCTCAAGACAAGGTCATGTGAAAAGAATTTCACTATCTTTGCCCCTGTCTTATAATTTTCCTTGGTCAGGCATAGAAGATATTTATTTGGACGTGAAGTTTAATAGATGAATGAATAATCTGTACTGGATTTCTAGTATCACTCAATCAGGAAGTAAGAAATAAATTTTTAAAAAATCATCTCCAAATGGGAAATAGTGAAATCTTTTACATAAATAATAAACAGCCAGTGATAAACATCTATCGTTTTACTTTCCATAACTCTATGGCAGTAGCCTAGCATCTGTAGTATTGTCTAATGATTTGAAAATTATCTGTCAATGTTAGCTATCTGGGTGGTAATTTGAATCCTTCCATTATGGATTTTTAAGAGATAAAACCTTAAACACTAGAGGGAGGTAGAAATTAAATCTATTTACAGGTTTTACTCTGTCTAAGCCTGTATTCTACTATCATCCCATCCAGGAGATCCATAAATAAATTGAGTTACAGAAAGTAGACCCCAAAGGATATCTGGAGTTTTCATTCCTGCAGTTATTACAAGTTGTTTCCCCTCCTCTTTCCTTAAAGATTTTTTTCTAATACAGGATGGAAAATTTTCCTTCAATTCATTCATATATTGATTAGTTTCTTTAAGAAAACAACTAAATAAACATTATTTTTGGAATGAAAAATATCTTTCATTCTATGAGTTTGAATTATTGGGCATCAAAATGTCATTCTTAAGCAATGTGGAATTCATTCATGAGAGAGTGAGTAGGGAATTCAGGTGACTAGAAAACATGTAAAAGTTGGATATAAATTTGGAGATTTTGACTTGAAAGAAAGGGGAGATAAAGAACACCATTGAAAAGCATCTTTAATTACTTGATCAGTTGCCATGTTGAAGACATATGATCTATACTTGTCATAGTGTCAGCTGGGAAAAAACATATGACATAAGCTTGTTTCTGGGGGATAACAGATTGATGCCTATAGGCAATCCATGAATCAACAAACATTAAATTCTTATTTTGTGTCAAGTACATTGCTATGTATTGGGGACACAAAGGCAAATGCGAAATATTTCTCAGAGAGGTTATTTCTATTCTAGGAGGCAAATAAATGCCCACATATGAATATAAATACAAATTAATACATAGAAAATCAATACAAGATAATAAAAATTTGACACATTAAAGTGGGGGAAAAGAAGAAAAGAGGTATAATAAAGGAAGTGAGCTTTAAAGGAAAATAAGGATTTTTAAAAGTTGCCACTCAGGAGGAAGTGCTTTGTAGAGGATAGCAGACCATCTGGACCAGAATTTGGAGGTAGGCAGTTAATGCAACTTACGTTGAGCCTCTCTTTCTTCTGTAAAATGGTATAATAATGCTTACCACAAAGAGTTGTTGTATGCTTATAATGGGATAATATTTTAAAAATAATTTTCAAACCTTAATGCACTAAGAAAATTATTTTGTTCTGATTTCAGAATGATAATGATAATGATGTCCACTTTCCAATCTGGCTTTCAATACTCCCGCAAGAGCAAAGAAATTGATATTTCTTCCCTGTACTTAAAATGTTTCCATGAAATTCAACTTTCTGGTGGTGTTCCAGATAATTGGGATTGCCAAGATGATCACCAGGTAAACATTCTATGGAGAAATGATAAAAGTTGGCTGATGAGAAGTATATTTCTACAGACTTTATTAGTTGACTATATCTCCACTGAGTCACAAGAGAATGCTGAGCAGTAGAATTTTAGTCCTTCAGAGTGCCCGCTGTCTAATGTGATCTCTTTATGAAGAGGAAGCAGAGACATACTTAAGTTGTTTTTTTTTTTTTTTTTTCCAAAGTATTACTTAGAGCCAGTGTATTAAATTAATTATTAAATGATGGGAAAGCATCAAATGTGAATTCAACTTCAGGGAAAACCTGGCATTCCGATAGCAGAAAATAGAATAAATATGATAGATATGAACAGAATTTATAAAATAAATTTAGATTAGAGACATTAAATGAATTGGAATTAACAAAAAAAAAAAAGATGAAAGGAAATTTGGATGGAGTGTAGGAAAATTGGAGAGTATCAGAATGCCAAGAAAATATCCTAATTGTTTGACTTGAGAAACTGTTATAGAAATTGGAATTCTAAACTATTAGGACATAGATCAAGGATAAGCATTAGAAGCTAACAGAGGAAATTATCATCCCCTCCTCCCACACAGGACAAGATATTCTAAGAAGTTCAATGCAGAGAACTACCGAAAGTCAGAATTAGAAAAGATTTCAGAAGGTAGCTGTTGGAACTCTCTCTATATAGAGTTTCCTAAACACCCAACTAGTAGTGCCGTGTTTTGTATGTTAATGATCTATGTTGTATATCCTACTTATACAAAAATATTTGTAGCAACTCATTTTGTTGTCGCAAAGAACTGGACATTGAAATATCAATAAGTTGTTGAATGGCTGAACAAGTTATTGTATATGATTGTGACATAAGAAATGAGGAGCAGAATGATTTGTTTTTAATTAATTAATTGATTTAATTAATTTTTACAAAAAATTTATGTATGGGTAATTTTCCAGCATTGAAAATTGCAAAACCTTTTGTTTCAACTTTTCCCCTCCTTCTCCCCACTCCTTCCCCCAGATGGCAGGTTAACCAATACATGTTAAATATGCTAAGGTATAAGTTAAATACAATATATGTATACATGTCCAAACAGTTGTTTTGCTGTACAAAAAGAATCAGACTTTGAAACAGTGTACAATTAGCCTATGAAGGAAATAAAAAATGTGGGCAGACAAAAATAGAGGGATTGGGAATTCTATGTAGTGGTTCATAGTCATCTCCCAGAGGTCTTTCATTGGGTGTAGCTGGTTCAGTTCATTACTGCTCTATTGGAACTGATTTGGTTCATCTCATTGTTGGAGAGGGCCACGTCCATCAGAATTGATCATCACATAGTATTGTTGTTAAAGTATACAACAGTCTTTAGGTCCTGTTCATTTCACTCAGCATCAGTTCATGTAAGTCTCTCCAGGCCTTTCTGAAATCATCCTGCTGGTCATTTCTTACAGAACAATAACATTCCATACTATTCATATACCACGATTTACCCAATCATTTTCCAATTGATAGGCATCCACTCAGTTTCCAGTTTCTGGCCACTGCAAAGAGGGCTGCCACAAACATTTTGGCACATACAGGCCCCTTTCCCTTCTTTAAAATTTCTTTGGGATATAAGCCCATTGGTAACGCTGCTGGATCAAAGGGTATGCACAGTTTGATAACTCTTTGAGCATAGTTCCAAATTGGAGTATAATGATTTATAAAAATCTGAAAAAACTTGTATGGACTGATGAAAAGTAAAATGAGTAGAACCTGGAGAACACTCAACACAATAACACCAAGATTGAATGATTATCAATTATGAATGATTTAGCTATCCTCTGCAGTACAGTGATCCAATAAAAATTTCCAAAGTACTTATGAAGAAAAATGCTATGAACATCTAGAGAAGAACAGATGGCATCTGAATGCAGATTGAAGCAACCTATTTTCACTTTTTTTTTTAAATTTTCCCCTTGGGTCTATGTCTTCTTTCAGAAGATGATTAACATGAAGATATTGTTTCCATGATTGCACAGGAGTAACCTATGTCTAATAGCTTGCCATCTTAGGGAGTGGGAACAAAAGAGAAAAATGAATTTAGTATTCAAAATGTTAGGAATTTAATGTTCAAATTGTTTCACATATAATTTAGGAAAAATAATATTAAGAAAACTGAACAAAAAAGAATGAATAAACCATGTACTGCCTATAATTTTTTGTCCCCATCAATGTATCATTAAAACTTATGCCATGATTTTAGAAGAATTAATATTGAAATCAATAACAAGGAAATAATGATTTATATAAAACATACTATATGTCAGATATTGGGCTAAGTATTTGAAATATATAATATTTCCTTTGATCTTTAACACAATTTTACAAGGTAGGTGCTGGTACTATTCTCATTTAACAACTTAAGAAATTATTAGGATGCAGGAAGGTTAAAGGGCTTGCTCATGATTATTAAACTACTTAGTTTTGATGCTATATTGAAATCCAGATAACCCAACATTTTATCCACTGAGCCACTTTGCTGTCTTAGGATGGAAAACATGAGGAATGGTGCAAAATCCATCATCAAGGACATGGATGACCTGAAAAGGCAGTGACATATAAAGGTACTGAGAATGAGAATAGTAGGTGATTACTCCATGTATTTATTGTTCACATTACGGATGAGAACAGAACCAGAAGAAAGCTTTAGAATGTTTTTAATTATTCCTCTTTCTATGATTTATGAAAAGAAATAATTTAAAAATGGCTAGAGGATCTAGTTAACTATAGAGAAGTCTAAGAGGTGGTTTTCTAAGTAATAAAATAGAGATTTTACACTAGATGACCACTAAGCTTTATCCAAGGTTGAAATGTTTGATCCTATGATTCTAAGAAGTGTCAAAATATTGGCTTCTTGACATACCTGTGACTTCATTATTATAGGCAATTCTCAGAATCATGTTACCTCCTTTAACAGTTCAGATTGGTGCCTTCTACCTCTTGAAGAGAAGGCACCAATCTGAATGTGTGTGTAAATATATATATATATATATATATATACACACACACATATATGTATATATATACACATATATGTATATATATACACATATATGTATATATATATATATATGTATATATGTATTTGTGTATATATAGTGCATCTGAATATAATATATATATGCATATCTACATATAAACACACATATGTGTGTGTATATATATTAATTTTCCAGCACACAAAGAAGTCAGGTAAAATTTGCACTCAGTATGTTTCAAAGGTAGGACTTGAATTTAACTTTTCCAGGTTTTAACAGCTAGCTGGCACAATGAATAGAATGATGAACTTCTACCCAGGAAAAAAATCTTCAAGAGTTCAAATCTGGCCTCAGAAAATAACTATATG
The DNA here is from genome assembly GCF_048593235.1 of Sminthopsis crassicaudata. Lineage (NCBI taxonomy): Eukaryota > Metazoa > Chordata > Mammalia > Dasyuromorphia > Dasyuridae > Sminthopsis > Sminthopsis crassicaudata. The sequence continues at coordinate 230,998,711 of NC_133622.1, read as the reverse complement.
ACCCTAGGCAAGTCACATAAACCTGTTTGCCTTAGTTTCTTCATGTTTAAAAATAAGCTGGAGAAGGAAATGGGAAATAACTCCAATGTCTTTGTCACAAAGAATCAGTCATAACTGAACAAAATCCTGGTTTTATGTCAGAGTCTCTACTATATTTTTCTGTCTGTTTTCTTTGCAGACATCTGATAGTTCTCTCTGCCAATTAAGCTACAGTGCTCCTGTTGCTGTCACTATTTATTGATTTGCTATAGTTGGTTTGCTATAGAATAGATTATTCTCTGCAAATGTGTCTGAGGCCCTGTAAAGCTCATACTTCCTACTCCTGTTATTTTTATAGCACAAAAAAAGAGCAGCCAACTTGATGGGTCAATAGACAGGGCAAACAAGGATGGCATTTAGGAGACAAGTCTTTGCCTTAATAGACTCTTCTAGTATGGGCCCTAGAATGTTGCTGCTTTTATAGATTGGCAAACCCGGGCCTATCTTAAAATTTCCTGAGAGAAAAAGAATTTGCTCTTCAGAGGTTCCCTTAACAATGGAAAACCATTTCAATGGGGACAAAATAATCATTTTCTAAGCAGTGAGGTTATAGAACTACTTTGTCTGAGTAAATAACTGTTCTCTCCATAGCATATTCAAGAGACTTCACAATTCTCTTCAAGAGTGGTGACATTTTTGCCCCATTACTTGAAAAAGACCGTGCTCAAAATAAAAATCAAACTGCATAAAGGAACTCACTGTATCCTGAGTTTTCTTTTCTTTTTTATATTTTCTTTTCCCCCAGTTATGCATTAAAAACATTTTGGGGGGATAATACATGTATATTCTGTTTTTTATATCTTTCCTTGTGAATCACGTTGGCATAGAAAATTCCTAACAAAAGGGGAAAAAATGAGAGAAAAATAGAGGAGAAAAAAAAAGTGATCATAGCATCTGTTCATTTGCATTCATTCTCTGTAGTTCTCTCTCTGGATGCAGATGGCATTTTCTCGATTGCTTTGGATCACTGAACCACTGAGAAGAACCATGCTATTACTGTGTACTATATATTACTGGTTCTGCTCATTTTATTCAGTATCAGTTCATGTAAATCTTTCCAGGCCTTCTAAAATAGGCTTGTTCATCATTTTATATAACAATAATATTCCATTATTTTCATAAAACATAGCTTATTCAGCCATTCTTCAGTTGATGGGCAGCTACTAATTTTCCAATTCTTTGTCATCACAAAAGTTCTGCTACAAATATTTTGCACATGTGGGTCCTTTTCTCTCTTTTATAATTTCTTTGGGATACAGACCCAGTAATGAAGTAGGATATGTATAGTTTTATAGTAGTTTGGGTGTAGTTCCAAATTGCTCTCCAGAAGGTACTTATTTAACAACTCCACAAACAATGCATATTCCAATGTTTCCACATTCCCTCCTACATGTATCATCACCTTTTCTTTTCATCTTAGCCAATATGAGAAGTATGAGATGATACCTCAGAGTTGTTTTAATTTGCATTTCTCTAATCAATAGTGATTTAGAGAATTTTTTCATATGAATATAGATGGCTTTAATATCATCATCTGAAAATTGTCTTTATATCTTTTGATCATTTATCAACTTAAGGCTGAATTTTCTTAAGATTTTTACAATATTGGATCTATAGGGAAAGTCTATAAGATTTAGAAATTGAAGAGAATATTAGTGATTGTTAACTGATTGTAAAGTAAAAGCCTTCAGGTAAATCTTAGTTTGAATACTTCTTTTGACTGTTAAAAGCTTTGGTACCCAGGACAAATGACTTTTCTTCCTTATGTCTCAGTATTTTCATCAGTAAAATGGGAATAATAATACCCATAAATGTTTACTTCAAAGGGATTTTTCAAGCTCAGCAATGGTAATGTATTCTAAGTAATATGTTTTCAGTTGTTATTATGAGCATAAAGAAGAGAAGTAATGATTTAATTTATGGGGATAATAATGATAACATCAACTTTGGGACATTTGGGTTTCTTATTCAGTATTCAGTGTGCTTTCCATTCTATCCATGATAATGCTGTCAGCACAAACTTATTCCATCATTGAGATTTTGGATTTGGAGAAAAACGAGGTGGTTTTTTATCCTTAATCTTTCATATAAAATTCTATTGTTGTTGTTCATTTATTTTGGTTATGTCCAACTCTTTGTGATTTTACTTTTCTTTTGGCAGAAATACTGGAATGGTTTGCCATTTCCTTCTCCATCTCATTTTATGTATGAGGAAACTAAAGAAAACAAGTAAATGACTTAGTCAGGATCACACAGATAATAAGTATCTTGAGTCTGGATTTGAACTTGGGAAGATGAATCTTCCTGACTCTAGTCTTCCTTCTCCATCCAGTTATCCACCCAGCTAGCCCTTGGGCTAATCGCTATATATTTTTGAATCACAGTTTCCTCCTCTCTAAAGTGAACCATCTTGAACCATCTCCCTCTCTTTTGCTTCTGTCTTTTTTTTTTCCCTGAGGCTGGGGTTAAATGACTTGTCCAGGGTCACACAGCCAGGAAGTGTTAAGTATCTGAGACCAGATTTGAACTCAGGTCCTCCTGAATTCAAGGCTGGTGCTCTATCCACTGTGCCACCTAGCTGCCCCTGCTTCTGTCTTCTTAACCAAGGATCATAAAGCAAGAAAATATGTCAGGGTATTTCAAGTCAGAATTTTCTTAACTGAAACTCTGGCAATTGATCCATTCCAGTAAATTGCTTTTCTAACATTATTATTAAGATCATCTGTGTACTCAAATGATATTTGCAAAGATAATTCCCAAACCTATATATTCAATATTCTTCCCTCTCTTTGTCCCACAAGACTAACTGTTGATTATTTACCCTGAGATTTCACATAAACACCTTATAAACTCAGCATGTCCAAAAAAGAACTCAATCTTATCTTTGAATGTGCACCTTCTTCTAACTGTCTCATCTCTGTTGAAGTCACTTTCATTCTTTCCTGCATGTACTTTCTTTTTTAATTTTTTAAAACATTTTTTCATGCACTTTGACAAACCCGAATCACCTCCTTAGGTCTTTTCACTCTCCATATCAAGTTGTCAAATCTTCTTGTTTCTATCTCCAACACATCTCTTACATTCATCCTATTATAGCTATTGACAAAAATCATTGGTCTGCTTTAGGCCTTCCTAAGTGTTCATCCGAACTTTTGACATAGACACCTTACAGTAGTCACTTCCCTTTCAAATCCATTCTTCCCATTAGTATCACATAATTAACTGATCATGGTACACCCCTGTTTAAGAAACTTCAGTGGTTCCCAGATCTTGCTTGGCTAAAACGTAAACAGACACCTGTTGAATCAAAAGCCCTTCACAATGTGTTCTCAACCTGTCTTTCTACATTAAGTTCACATTTCTCCCTTTCCTAAATCCCACGTGCTAACCATATTGGCATATTTATTCTTCCCCATACAAAATGTGCTCAGGAACTGTGTTTTTGTTTATTTTTTTCTATCCTTAGCTTTTTGCACAGAGCCTGACACATAATAAACTTCTAAAAATATTTGTTGACTATATAATTGACTAACACTATTCTTTCTCCTTACCCATGACTTTTTTCCTATAAAGTGTTCTATTTTTTTTCCCACCATGACTTTTTCCATATAATTCTTTCTCTTCTCTCCTCTATTATCATAATATTCCTAGCTGTATCTTCATATTTTCTTACTAAATGTTTAATATGTATCTTAATCTATATTTTCCTCCCCTCAATAGATCAGTGGTTATTAATTTGGAACCTGTGTATAGATTTTAAGGTTTCTATGGACTTGTATAGAAGATAAGACATTTATTTTCACTTACACCTAATTAAAAGTCAACATTTACTTCAGTTACAATTTTTTAAACATGTATATTTTTGAAAAGAAATCTGTAGGCTTCATCAAATTATCAAAGATATTCATCATCACACACATTCAAACACAGACACATGCACATTAAAAATCCTAGTAGTGGGTGCTTAATTAATGCTCGACAAAATTAATTGAAATTAATTTAAGTGAATTGACCTGTTAGAAAAAGGCATATAATGGGGGTTCTTATTTAAAGCCTTATGAAGGCTTCTTGTTTTGAAATGTTTTTCCTAGGAATCAATACTTGAAAAATGACCACATAGATTTGGTATTTATTAACGTGACTTACAAACCTAGTAAATAAAAACCTAGTAAATAAAAACCTAGTAAAAAAAAATAGTAAATAAAAAAAATAAACCATTATTTGGCAATTGTACAGACTATGGAAGAAAGGAAGATTCAAGCTCATAAGGATAGCAGATATATCATAGAGAAGGTCTCTGAATTCCTTATTGAAGGCGACTTCTAATGTAGGAAATCTTTTAAGCAACCTAGCATATAATTATTAAGGATCACCTGTAGCAATTCTTCATGATTGAAAAGCTAATAAGTAGAGGGATTCAAACCCATGGCTTCCTCTTGAATCCAAGGTGGATACTCTTTGTAATATCCCTCATTGACCTTAACTAAATGACTGTCATTCAGAGAAAAATAAAGCAAAACAGCTTATTTTGAAACATTGAACTCTTGTGGTATTTCGGAGATTCATTTCATGCTGAAAAGCAGTACATCTTTTCCATAGCTTTATTATATAGGTTATTTAGTGTATATAGAGAGATATGCCTTGGACATCTGGAAACCTGGCCTTAGAACCAAAACTACTTGGGTTCTTTGACATATACTAGCTGTGAGACCATAGGAAAATCACCTATCTATAGATTTCTGAGGAAGAGGGGTTAGCTAGTTGGTATAGTGGATAGAGCACCAGCCCAGAAGTCAGGAGGACCTGAGTTCAAATCTAACCTCAGATACTTAATCCTTCCTGTGTGTGACCCTGGGCAAGTCACTAAACCCCAATTGCCTCAGGGGAAAAACAAAACAAAACAAAACAAAAAAACTAGATTGCAGAGATGTATTAGTACTGGTATAGAAAATCCCCTTATCTTGGATTTTCTTATATAATTGACCTCAGAAGTATAATCCCTACTGTTTTTGCTTCTGACTATAATTGTATGTCCTTAATAAATAAATAAATATATATATATATATATTAATATCATATATATATATATATCCATCCATCCATCTATCCATCCATTCACAATATGTCCATATATCTATTTAATTATCTATCTAGTGTCTTTTCCAACAGAACACAATTTCAGAAAGAAAAGGAGAAAGTTTCTTTTGTTTTTCTATCCCTATCCTCCCTTTTATTGGAGAATATATTTCCCAACAGCCAAAATTTTACTTTATGTTTACACTTTTTATGACTATGCAAACAATTGGATTATTAGTTCTGGCCATCCAACTTTTTTAAGTTTTAATCTTTTTAACAATTTGATGTCAGATCATATATCATATGTAAAACACACACACACACACACACACACACACACAAACCCCAAAAACAAACCTTTAAAAAACTCTAAAAAGAAGGTTTCATATTCACTTAAGAAAAGTGAGAAAAAATGATATAAATGATCAACATAAACCAATGATTCACATGCGATCAACACAGTCAATGAAGAGGCTAAAAAAGTCAGCAAAAAACATCTAAATGTTCTACCTGAACACAAGGGGTTATAATTTTACTGAAGTCCACAAGCCACTTAACTTCTCTCTGCTAGATCTCAACTACAGCTGCAGCCTCTCTATCCTTATGATTCTCTTTGTGTGAGATGAAGTCCAAGATTACCAAGATTTGGGGGCCTGTTTTATACTCAGGAGAACCTCCAATTTCCTTGTCTTTGTACAGCCTGTTCCTAATTGGCCATTGTTTTGAAATCAACTCTCTCACCTCTACTCTACAATCCATTCCTTAAAAGTCATCACTTCTATCAGACTTTTCTTGATCACAAAATCTAGTCAACCCAACTCTTCTCCACTATATAATTACTTTGCATTTGCAGATTTTTCTTATTTGCTGGTATGGATATTGACATTTTCACCAAATAAAATGTTAGTTTTTGGGGGACAGGGACTATTTCACTGTTGTCTTCTGTACCTTGTCTAGCACATAACAGGCGTTTAATTATTGTGTGATTATCAATTGTCATATAATCTGATCAGTTTAATTTCATGCAATAAATCTCTAGTCTGTCAGGCCCTTCACATCCTTACCATCATTGTTGAATGTCTCAGTACAATATTGCAGGCCATGACAACTCCACACATGCCTCATTTTTACTGTCCAGTCATTTTCTCAGCAACTTCCATACTGTCCTCAGCAGAGATCATGCTCTGAAGATACTCTTTCCCTCTCTCTATTTCTCATCTGAGGCCACTGAATCCTGAGTAGCAAATGTCTGAAGTGGCCCAGTATTGCAAGCCAGACTGACTCTACTCAACCACCACTTGACTCAATGACCATCATCTAAGCAGAATCTTGCAGACTGTGAAGGATGCAGCTCATTTTTTTTCCTTGCCTGATTTTCAGGTTTGGAGGCAAAATCAAATCAATGTTGCTACTGCTATATGACAAGGTGCAATGAATCCACTCACTGGCATTATAATTTCCAAACAAAAATAGACCTCCCAACTGTTTTTCTTCAGTATTTGTTTCCTTGATGTTTAGTATATTTGGAAATGCTTCAGTATTACTTTATATTTATCCATCCATCCATCAAGTTATCAGGAATGGAAGATAAACTATTGACTTACAGCTTAGAATTATCTAGATGGATATTTTAAAGGGCATAAAGATAATTCAACACATCCTTAATGTCTACATTGCTGTTGGAAGCCATTACATGTTCCCCATGTTGATTATGTCCATTTCCACAGATTTGCAATACTTTCTTGGGAACACTTCAACAATAGGAATTCTGTTATAATGTCTGAGTTCATCCCCCTGATATTATTTAATCTTTCTTGCTACTTCAGTGGCAGCACTTAAGCTATTTTTTAAAATTTGCAATTCAACATAATATATACTTCAAAGTCAACCCAAAAGCTTAGGTTCAAACTAGACCAAAGGCCTTCAAAGCCTTAAGCAGGTGTTAAATCACCTAGCCTTTGTATACATCCAGAGACTCCCACCTTGGGGACAGATCAAGACACATGATCTTGAGAAGCATGAGGGGAAAAAAAAATCTCTTCTTCCTTGACATTATGACCAAATCAAACTTTTTGGGTATCTTTTAAAGTGGTTGCTTTGGGGTAAACATTTTGCTTTTTCTTTCAGCATGAATAAAACCCTAAATGAAATTTTAAAACATTTATAATGGAAAAGCTGTTGCAATTCCCTCTTCTATTTATCCATCTACAAGCATTTTTAAAAGAATCTGTTATGTACCAGGCACTATGCAAAGAATTGAGTATGTAAAAACTAAAAAAGAAGAATAAGAAAAATGCATTTCTCTACATTACTTTGATAACAGTAAAGGAGAGAGAGTCACACTACCCCCTAAGCTAGTATTTCAAAGACTTCTCTTTGAATTTCAACTTGTAAAGCCATGGATATTATTTTGAAACTATATAATTTGTTGAGGTGACCAGTTCTCTACAAAAGACTCATTATTGTAAAATATTTGTAATTTCAAGTAGGTAGGGGTGGAGATGACCTTAGGGATAAGAAGATGAGTTAAATTTTGCTCCTGATACATATTAGCTGTGTGAACCTGGGTAAGTCCCTTCACCATTGAAATTCCCCTACAACCCTTTAAGTCATAGTTAAATGGCTTAACTGTATCAGTCAAAGAAGGTGACTGGAGTCTTCACAATTATAAACAATTGATAGAGAATCTCTCTTCTTCCCTCCCACCATTCCAAGGGAGTAGTAGGAAATATTTAACAAGAAGTCTAAAAAAATAATCTTTAAATTTAATCTCCATTAATACTGTGTTAACTCCAGAAATCAACAAAGTAATGAATCAAGTCCCAATTTGTACTATCTTAGCTATAAATGCTTATACAGAATTAAAAATAAAAAACAGCTCTCAAATCAATTCAAACTGGATCCAGTATACTCTTCTATATAAACACATACACATACTCACATGCATGTAGATGTGTATACAAACATAAATACATATACATAACCCATATATATGTGTATATATTTTTTCATACACATGTACTAATGTTTGGGGGATTGGAAAAGTATGTATGTGTGTATACGTATATGTATATGTATATAGACAAATATATACATATATATTTCCCATCCAATGTTTATCTATGTATTATATATATATACATATATGTATTTACACATATACAGAAAATATACACATTATATGTTATATTTAGGTGAATCTATCTTTGCTGAAGAGCATTTTACAGGGAAAGAAGGAAGGAAGGGAAGGAGGAAAAGAAGGAAGGAAGGAAGGAAGGAAGGAAGGAAGGAAGGAAGGAAGGAAGGAAGGAAGGAAGGAAGGAAGGAAGGAAGGAAGGAAGGAAGGAAGGAAGGAAGGAAGGGAGGGAGGGAGGAGAAAGAAAGAAGGAAGGAAAAGGAAAAGGAAAAGGAAGGAAGGAAGGAAGGAAGGAAGGAAGGAAGGAAGGAAGGAAGGAAGGAAGGAAGGAAGGGAGGGAGGAAGGGAGGGAGGGAGGGAGGGAGGGAGGGAGGAAGGAAGGAACATATATATATGTTGCTTCCCACTTCTCCATCACAAAGAGAGTCATCTGATACAAAGGAAAAACAGGCAGAAATAAGACTATATCTTATAGTGCATGGGCCATTATATACCAATAGTTTGCTATATTTGTATTAAGAGGAAATACGAATCATAATTTCTCTGGAGTCATGATTCATCATTTACATTTATCTGCATTCCATTTTCTTTTATTCATATTTTCTTTTGCATCAGTTCTGTTATTGTAGATAATTAGCCCATAACCCAAAACATGACTGGGGCTCCTCATTAGGGACTGTTCATAAGGGGGTAGATTGATTTGAATATAGGTATAATGGGAGTAGCAAGAAAGAGTCCCCAACTCCACAGATGGCTCTAATTCTTTGCCAGCTCTTTCTCAATTCCTTAGAAATGTGGATTTCACAGCTAACACAGCAATGAAGGGCTTCTTCTCTTGAAAGACAGTCAGACATATGCTTTCTAGCAGCTGGATTCTTGGGATTCTTGATAAAGCCTATGTCAGTTGGCACTAAGTAGTTACTTAAGTGTTAGGAGAAATAAAATTCAAAGGCTATTAGTACTTCATTATGATCAGCAGTAATGAGTATCTCCTCCATGTCACAAACATAATCCTCAAGGCTCAGAGGATTCAAAGACAGGCCATAAGTTAGGGCCCCTTCTTCTTAAAGGTCTTCCAATAATAGAATCACAAAACTGCTGTATAGCATCCTCTTGTCCCCCATCTTCCATTTCTAGCTTTAAGAACATCCATTCAACCAATACTACCTTTGTTTTTGGAAAAAGCATAATAATATATTGCCCTGTTATTCCTCTGACCATCATTGTGACTTCCCAGAGCATAGCTAGCTTCCCTGCTTACAGATTTCTCTCTATTAAAGAGATTATAGGGACTGTCTTAATTATTGAAAATATATCTCCAGCACTTAATAGCCATAGTGATCTCAGTGTTTTATAAGTTCCTTCTTTCCTTCTTTCCTCCCTTTCTCCATTCTTCCCTTCCTGTCTGCCTTCCTTCCATCTTTCCTTCTTTCCTTCCTTCCCTCCCTCTTTCCTTCCTTCCTTTCTTCTCTCCTTCCTTCCCTTTATTCTTCCTATCTTCCTTATTTTCCTCTTTCCTTCACTCCTTCCTTCCTTCCCTTCATCCTTCCTTCATTCCTTCTTCACTTGCTTCCCTCTTTCCTTCCCTTTTTCCTTCCTTCCTTCTCTCTCTTTCCTTCCTTCCTTTCCTTTTTCTTCCTTCCTTACTTACTTCTTTCTCTCCTTCTTTTCTCCTTTTCCTTTTCCCTTCCTTCCTTCCTTCCTTTTTTCCTTCTTTCCTTCCTTCCAACTTTCATTCCTTCCCTCTTTCCTTCCTTCCTTCCCTGTCTCCTTCCTTCCTCTTTTCCCTTTTTCCTTCCTTCTTTCCTTCCTTCCTCTCCTCTGTCCTTCCCTCTTCCTTTCTTCTTTTCTTAGCTCCTTTCTGCTTCCTTTCTCCTCTCCTCCCTTCCTCCTTCCTCCTTTCTCTTTTCTCCTTCCTCCCTTCCTTCAATGTAAAAATCTCTTCTGCAAAGGTGGCTTCACTTAAATCAATTCAAATTAAGAACACCTAAGGCATTGTTGTTAGGTGTGCCTCTTATGTTCCATAGTTTTAATAGTAAAGGAGGTTAAAGGAAATGATGTAAAATCTTTGCATCTCCCCCCAGCACCCAGTTGAGCACCTCATAAACCCTGGAAGGAGAAACCCAGGTTCACCTACCCTGGTACATGTGTTCATCCCAGAGGTACTCAGAGGAGCACTGCTTCCAACTTTGTGCTTAATGGACCTGTAAGTACACTGCCTTGGGGTCTAAAAATGCTGAAAGACAACAAAGCTGGGGCTGAGACAGTTTTATGAATCCTCTCTAGCAGGTCAGAGCGAAAGTTGCTTGTGTTGGGTGAAAGGCAGGATGGGACAAAATGAATGTGGATTTATTAATGATGAACTTCCTGCAGGACGGGAGGAGATCTGGGAGAGATTAGCTGAACTGCTGATGGTGCACTGGGAGACCAGCTGTTGGAAGCTAATGGAGCATTAGGAAGAGAAAAAAAAAAAAAAAAAAAAAAAAAAAAGATCTCACCAGGCAGGCCAGTCAGTACCTGGGCTGGTGACTTTGAGTCATCAGATTCTCCACCAAAATGCACAACATTTATTCTCAGTTGGAAAGGGAGAGAACACTGGTGTGCCTGGTTTGCTGAGAGGGCATTTTGCTAATGCAAGGAGGATGGGAGAGCAGAGGGATGCCTCTGAGGGGGCTCTTGGAGAAAATTTGCTAATTCATTGGATTTGATGGATCTCTAATTTTCCCTTACACTGTGTGACTTGCTGGGTAATTAATACTTCCTTTCTAGAAGCATGGAAATGTTATGAGAGGCTTCCCCCAAGAAAAATAACTTTTAACCATAATACTTAACCTAAGGACCTATAATGATGATGAGAAAAATAAAAGATTTGGGGGGTATAATTTAAGATACTGGGAATATGGTTTACATAACTGGTTAAATTGTGCTCTCTGTGTACATTAAGTAAAATAAAGAAAGGTGCCTTTTTATTACTTTGAAGTAGGTCTTTCAAAACTTGTTTTTTTCAACTGATGGTTCCTTTTCACCCAGATAAATTTTTATGTGATTCCAGGTATATAAAATAGATATACAAACCAAACAATTACTGATAATAAATCATAATTTTGCAACTCCAATAGCATGACTTTCATTTGGGCTCATGACCCATAGTTTAAGAACTTTGCTTTAAAGTATTTTACTTAAAGTAAGGTAGTTCTTGCAACAATTATTAGCTCCATTGTATGGATTAGAAAACTGAGGCTCAGGCAATATAAATGACTCAGTCATTATGAAACTGGTAAATTAGAGCTCATATTTAACTCTAAATTCTTTCCAATTTTTCGGTTTGTGTTTCTTTATGCTGTGCTGAAACCAAAGTTAATACATTGTGCTATGACTATATGCTTAGCCTCCAAGACTTGTTTGGTTTGTGGATGGTCATTTCAGTCAAATTTGATTCTTGTGAACCCATTTGAGGATTTCTTGGCAAAGATAGTGACGTTATTTGTCATTTCTTTCTTCAGTCCATTTTACAGATGATGAAACTGAAGAAACAGGATTAAGTATCCCATGGTCAGATAACTAAGTATCTGAAACTAGATTTGAATCCAGGCCTTCCAGGCTCCAGGCCTAAAGTTCTATCCATTGTTCCCCTAACTGCCCTTGGATCTTTTTGGCATCTTCACAAAAATTACAATTACCTGATAAGAACAATATTTTTTCTTCTTGTTAAATTCTTTTGTTTTATTTTATTTTTTAATAACAGCTTTATATTTTCTGTTTTTCAAAACACATTCTTAGATTGTCTTCAGCATTCACTCTTGCAAAACCTTGGTTTCCAATGTTTTTCTCCCTTCCTTCCCTAGACACTTGACATAAATAATCCAATATGTTAAAAATGTGCAATTCTCCTATACACATTTTCACAATTATCATGCTGCACAAGAATAATCAGATCAAAAAGGAAAAAAAAAGAAGGAAACAATTTTAACATTTTATTTTCAAAATACATGCAAATATAGTTTTTTTAACATTCTTCCTAGCAAAACCTTGGGTTCCAAACTTTTCTCCCTCCCTTCCTCCTTTTCCCTTCCCCTAGACAGTGAGTAATCCAATATATGTTAATGGATACACAAGATAGCAAAGAAGATCAATGATATAAAAATATAATTTTTTACAATTTATCAGCAGCAAATTAAAAAACTCCTCATGAGAGGGGTTGTCACAGGCAGAAGACTTTCCCTGCCTCTACTACTTTTCTTTCTACTTGCTTAATGTTTAAAACTTTCAGGATTCAACTGTAGTATCTGTTTATAAATTTCTTTCATATTATACGTCCAGAACTTGATTCTTTATTGCTCCCAAAGCTAATTTTCTTTTCTTTTTTTTTTTCCTGTTCTGCTTTCACATAGACTATCCCCTTTGATCCCTTTATTTTTCCTCAGCTGGTGTTTACAGTGAATAGAAGTCAAGCTTAGAGTCAGAGATAATGAACAAGTTACTTAACCTGTCAGCCTCAGTTTCCCCAAATATAAACAAGGGATTATAATAGGACCAACTTCACAAGATTGCTATAAGAATTGTTCGAGTTAGCATGTATAATGAAGTTTGCAATCCTTAAAATAGTCTATAAATGCCAGTTGTTACTAGAATATATATTATTTATAACTTTTCTCCCCCCTTTAATATGTAAACTCGATGAACACAGGGGCTCTTTTGCCCTTTTCTTAACATTTCCAGGTTCATAATACACACTTAATAAACACTTTTTTACTGTTTCTTTTAATTCTAATGTACATTTTATGGTCTCATCCAGTTTTGATTTGTTTATGTTCTAAAGTTCCTTTTAGTTCTGATATTCTGCAGCATAAGGTAACCTCCTCCTCTGATATTCTAAGCTCTAAAGGTCTACTTTAAGTTTTAACAATCAATGATCCTCTTCCTTATTATACTGGATTCAGTTTTGATTTTCCATAACAACAAATCATCCTTATAGACATTACACTTTTATGAATTAGATTTCATTTGCATCTTTAACAAAACTACTTGTTTACCATCTGACTGTAGGCAAGAAAATTACCTTGCTAAAATTATATCTTCTTGTTCAGTCATTTTCTCGCAATGAGCTCTGTGACCTCATTTAGGGTTTTCTTGGCAAAGATACTGGAATGCTTTGCCACTTAATTCTCAAACTTATTTTCCAGATGAGGAAAGTAAGAAAAACAGAGACTTGTCCAGGGTCACAGAACAAGTAAGTGTCTGAGCCTGCATTTGAACTTAGGTCTTGCTGACCTCAGGTTTGGGGCTTTATCAACTGTGCCTGGCTATCTCTCTCTCTCTCTCTCTCTCTCTCTCTCTCTCTCTCTCTCTCTCTCTGTATATATATATATACATAGATATACATACATATATATATATATAGATAGATAGATAGATATGTATATATATACATATGTATATATACACATACATATATATTTATCATGCTAAATTTAAAATACTCTATAAAGGACAGAAATATGTATTGCTGACAATTATTACTAATACTACTAGTAAAATGTAAAAAATATTACCTAGAGATAATTATATATATATATATATATATATACATATATACACACATATATATATATATGTATATATATATATATAATATATATATATATATATACATATATATATATATATATATACATATGGTCCAAATTAATGTTCCTATTGGAGTAAACTTGAAAAGTGTGATATGCTTTTTTATGCTTTTTAGATTATTTTCATATATGTTTTTAAACAGACCACACACAATAAACTGTCCAGGTTAAAGGTGGGATTCTCCCTGCTCATCTCCTAAAGAAAATGTCTAAAACAATACTTACACTAAGGAAGGCAGCCAAGCACCTTCTGTTGTGAACAAACTCATCACATCAGTGAAAACCTCCAGCTGTTCCCTCTTTTTCACTTTTGACATCCCCCTTCTGTTCTTGCTTTCTGGGGTTTCCATCTTACTCTCCTGTGTAGAACTTGCTAGAAACCCTAAGCTAACAGTAGCCTCATTTCTTGTTAGTGATTAAGGAGAAGAGCTGCTCTGTTCTTTGGAAATTACCTTCCCCATATAGCTTCCCCATTTTATCAGTAAGGCTGGACAAAAGCTATCTGATTTATTTTCACCTTTAATTCATGAAGAATATATCATATACACATTCTGTATAGAAGAGAATTCATATTTCGAGACCCTCAAATCAACAGAGTTCAGAAAATTTAACAGCTTTTACTAGTAGGTAGAAAAGGGGGCGTTTTATGTTCTTAGGTTGGATCAGGGAATGAATGTATTTAAATCCTGAAGCCCCGGGTGCTACTATTATAAATTTACTCCCACACAGGGTTATAATTCCCATTGCAAGTCTATCATATTATATTATTCACATTTGTCTTATGGCCAAATATAGACTACATTTTCTCTTCCCTGTCCCAAATATGACCTGGCAAAAATCTGAGTGGGGCTTATATTAAGTGTCTTAATACCATATTTTTTCCCTCATTTCATCCTTTTCAGTATGCGTGTATCAAGCCAATTTACTGATGGCCATTTGTCAATTATCATTTATTATCAGAAAAAAGGAAGAAATCTTTCATTTAAATAAATTCAGTCTCTATCCCTTAACTCCCTCCATTTCTGTCTTTTTAAAATTGTATTTTCAAACATTACCTCCTTTCTTTCTTATAAAACAATAGTGTTTAATCTCATGTATGTCTGATGACTTATTTGTCGATTCTTCAAGATATGAACATCTCAATTCCCAATTCAAGAAGAACAAAATATATTTTTACACATTCTTAGTTACCTGGTTTTTTATTGAGAAATAGTATTTAGTAGTACTCATTTCTACAATAAGGATGGTGGAGAAAAAAAGAGGGGAAAGAAACTTACATAACATATATTTTAAAAGAAGAGCAAGTTGTACAAAATAGATTTGTAGTTTCATGTGCAGTCCTTTTTTTTCTATTTACTATGTTATGGAAATGCTTGTTTTATTTCTTAAGCTTATAATTAAGAAAAAGAATGCAAAACAAAATGATTTCTTTTCAACCTCAATACAATTCTGAAGATTATGGACTGTTATAATTCCAATATACAGTTGAAGTTGAGACAGATAGAAGTTAAATGAGTGGCCTTATGTTATATGCAACTAAGTACATGAGATCAGATTTTAACTCGGGCTCTTACTAACTCTAGGCCCAGTGCTCTATCCACTGTACCAGTAACTGAATCAGTGAAAGGTTATATGATTTCTTACAGGCAGTAAATTTCAGAGAGAGAAATTAACCATCCAATTGTTTATGACTTAGAGGATTGGTCAATCTAGGATAGAAAAAATATATACATGTGTGTGTTTGCTTGTTGTGCATGCTTATTATATATGAATACATATATATGTATATATTCATACTTCCATATTATATATAAATACAATCAAATAGATCTTGATTTGGAAATGTGAACAACTTTGAATCTTGATTATTTCAGTTGTTTTCACTCATGTTTGGCTCTTTGTGACTCCATTAGGAGTCTTCTTGGTAAAGATACTGGAGTAGTTTGTCATTTCTCTCTCCAACTCATTTTACAGATGAAGAAATGGAGGCAAATAAGATTAAGTGACTCTAGGCCAGACACTCTATTGTTTCACCTAGTTTTCACTTTAAAATATCCAAGCAGTGATAAGATATCTGTTATACACAAGGCTTCAGAGTTGACCATTTGGAATGGTCTACTGCATATTTATATTAGCTTTGCATCCCTTTTGTATGCAACAACTCTGCAAGAAATAATAGAGCAGTTACTGATATTTAATGGTATAGAGAGTTTCTTTGAACTTCTTACACTGTTTTCTTTATTATTTTATTTTTTTCTGGTTATACTTCTGTATTAACTTTTTAAAATACACATTTCTTTACAAATCATGTTGGAAAAGAAAAATCAGAATAGAGAAAAACCATAAAAGACGGAAAAA